>NC_069499.1:949940139-950152639 GCF_027579735.1 Bombina bombina
CCTCTGTGTCTCTCTCTCTCTCCCCTCTGTGTTTGTCTCTCTTTCCCCTCTGTGTGTCTCTCTCTCTCTCTCCCCTCTGTGTGTCTCTCTCTCCCCCTCTATGTCTCTTTCTCTCTCTCCCCTCTATCTCTCTCTCCCCTCTCTGTCTCTCTCTATCTCCCCTCTGTGTCTCTCTCTCTCCCCTCTGTGTGTCTCTCTCTCTCCCCTCTGTGTCTCTATATCTCTCCCCTCTGCTTCTCTCTCTCTCTACCCTCTGTGTCTCTCTCTCTCCCCTCTGTGTGTCTCTCTCTCTCTTCCCTCTGTGTGTATCTCTCTCCCCCTCTGTCTCTCTCTCTCTCCCCTCTGTCTCTCTCTCTCCCTTCTGTCTCTCTCTCCCCTCTGTGTCTCGCTCTCTCGCCTCTGTGTCTCTCTCTCTTCCCTCTGTGTCTCTCTCTCTCCCCTCTGTGTGTCTCTCTCTTTACCCTCTGTGTCTCTCTCTCTCTTCCCTCTGTGTGTGTCTCTCTCTCCCCTCTGTGTGTCTCTCTCCCCTCTGTGTCTCTTTCTCTCTCCCCTCTGTGTGTGTCTCTCTCCCCCCTTTGTGTCTCTCTCTCCCCTCTGTGTGTCTCTCTCTCTCCCCCCTCTGTCTATCTCTCTCTCACTCTCTCTCTCCCCTCTGTCTCTCTCTCTCTCCCCTCTGTCTAACTCTCTCTCCCCTATGTCTCTCTATCTCTCCCCTCTGTGTCTCTCCCCTGTGTCTCTCTCTCCCCCCTGTGTGTCTCTCTCTCTCCCATGTGTCTCTCTCTCTCCCCTCTGTGTCTCTCTCTCTCTCCCCCCTGTGTCTCTCTCTCTCCCCTCTGTGTCTCTCTCTCTCCCCTCTATGTCTCTCTCTCCCCTCTGTGTCTCTCTCTCTCCCCCCCCCCTCTGTGTCTCTCTCTCTCTCTCCCCCCCCTCTGTGTCTCTCTCTCTCCCCTCTGTGTCTCTCTCTCCTCTCTGTTTCTCTCTCTCCCCTCTCTCTCTCCCCTCTGTGTCTCTCTCTCCCCTTTGCATCTCTCTCTCTCTCCCCCCTCTGTGTCTCTCTCTCTCTCCCCTCTGTCTCTCTGTCTCTCCTCGCTGTCTCTCTGTCTCTCCTCGCTGTCTCTCTCTATCCATCTGTGTCTCTCTCTCTCTCTCTCTCCCCCACTCCCTCTGTCTCTCCTTATGTGTCGTTCTCCCCCATGGTCTCTTTCTGTCTCTCTTCCTCCCCCTCTAACTCTTTCATCCCTTATATGTCTCTCTAACCCTCTGTGTGATTGTGTCTCTCTCTATTTCTCTCTAACCCTCTGTGTCTCTCTCCCCCGTCTCTCTCTCCCTCTCCGCCTGAGTGTTTTTCTGTGTTTTGGTCTACCTTTTATTTATTTAATTAATGAATTGGTGGTGCCATCTGAGGATGTGGCTTTATTTAAAGGGGTGGGGTCAAGTGCCCCACCATCTTTAAATATCACCAGCTAACACTGGATCAAGACATTTTTATATTTACTGAATAATGAAGGAATCTATAAGCATAATTTGCAGCATTAAAGTAAAAAGTATGTTTTAAACATATTTTAATGGGCCTAGATTTCTAGATCTCATAATCAGAGCAAGCATTTTGTTATCTGGCAAGAGTTTCTGTTACAATCCTTTAGACTAAAATCAGATGTTTACTAAGTTGACCAGTTTTCCAAGACACCATTTAAAGGGACATGATTTAGAAAGAGCATGCCATTTTAAATAACTTTAAAATTGACATCTAATATCTAATTTTCTTCATTCTTTTGATATCTTTTGTTGAAAATCATATCTAAATATGCTCAGTAGCTGACGATTGGTGGCTGCATATAGATACCTCATGCGATTGGCTCACCTATGTGCAGTACTATTTCTTCAACAAAGGATATCTGAAGAATGAAGGCGTATCCTAGCCACTGCCTCACCAGCCTCTGACCTCACCGCACGTCACGGATATATATATATATATATATATATATATATATATATATATATATATATATATATATACAGGTAGCCCTCAGTTTACGCCGCCGGGGTTAGGTTCCAGAAGGAATGGTTGTAAATCAAAACCGTTGTAAATTGAAACCCAGTTTATAATGTAAGTCAATGGGAAGTGAAGGAGATAGGTTCCAGGCCCCTCTCAAAATTGTCATAAGTAACACCTAATACATTATTTTAAAAGCTTTGAAATGAAGACTTTAAATGCTAGACATCATTATAAACCTAATAAAATAATCACACAACACAGAATATATAATTACACTTAAGTTAAATAAACAAAAACTTTTGCTAGACAGCATTATAAACCTAATAAAATAATCACACAACCCAGACTTCACTTGCATTTTTCTGCAAACAGTTCTTTCTATGCATTCCAATCTGGACTGAGTTATAGACAGGAAGACCTTGTTCCTTTGAAAGCTGCTCGATAGCTCAGGTCTGGTTAAACTGATTAATTTCAGCTTGCTTGGCTTTGCTGCGACACAAGCAGACAGCTCCACCTACTGGCTATTTTAATAAATGCACTGCTTCTCAATGCTTTTCACTAGCAGTCACATGACTGGAAAAAAAAGGTTGTTATTCTGAAACGGTGTAAATTGAACCGTTGTAAAACGAGGGCCACCTGTATATATATATATATATATATATATATATATATATATATATATATATATATATATACATATACATACACCGGTATGCACATAAAACATCACTCACACATACTGTATATACACACACACCACACACACACACATACAGGTATGCCATACAGCACTCACACACACATATAGACACACACACGCACATCCACACACCTACAGGTATGCCATACAACACTCACACACACATTTATACATATACACACACACACACAAAGGCATGCACATAAAAATAATTTGCACATACTTTATATACATACACACACATATAGGTATGCCATACAACACTCACACACACATTCAGGCATGCACATACAGCACACACACACATACTGTATATACATACACACACATATAGGTATGCCATACAACACTCACACACACATTCAGACATGCACATACAGCACACACACACACACACATACTGTATATACATACACACACATATAGGTATGCCATACAACACTCACACACACAATCAGGCATGCACATACAGCACACACACACACACACACATACTGTATATACATACACACACATATAGGTAGGCCATATAACACTCACACACACACTTGTAGACACACACAGACATACAGGTATGCCATGCAATACTCACACCAGTGACGTGCAGTAATAGGAGGCAAGGGAGGCAGTGCCTACCCTGTCCAATCAGAAAAAGAAGTTTTTATTTATGATTAAAAAAAATAAAAAAAGTTTGTAATTTTTTTTGTACATTTTGTGACCACGCCCCCCCCAGCTACAATACCCCCCCCCCTTGCCGGCTCCACAGATGCAATACCATCCATTCCCATCCATGTTGCGCAATTAAGAGGCAGTGAGCTGCTCCGCTGCCCTCCATTAATTGCGCAACATGGATGCTAGCTACTGTTTAGTGCTCACTATGAGCTAGCGCCACCCAGTGGTGTCTCACCGGGCCCATGCCTCTCTCCAATAGAGGCGGTTCTCTTAACCGCCGCTATGAGATGGAGGTGACCACAGCCAATCAGCATCAGTGCTGCTAGGGAGGCGTGCCGGCCGGGCTTGTTTGAAGCAGTGACTGGGACGGCTGTTGGCGGGAAATAGTGAACAGGGGGAGCTGCAGCAAGAGAGTGGACTGTCTGAGAGACCGGTGTCAGAGTAAACAGACCGGTAAGTAATAACAGTTTATTTGGGTCATCAAGGTCTATTCCCCAATCCCCTCCCCCCCCCATGCTATACACACTCACAGTCACTCGCATACCCTCTCAGCCAGGCCAGCAGACTAGAGCGGTCACTCAGAAGAATGTGTGTCCACCGGCTGCAATATACTTTATTTCATGATCATCTCTCCTCCTGGGCACTCTGTGTTGTTAAGCAAGTTCTCTCACTGCAGCTGTAATACAGTATGGCTATGTGATGAGATCGTGACATGATGTTATTTTTTTCCTGATCTAAGGGACTGAAGATTCAGAATCATTAGCATTTTCTAATGGGAAATGCTAATGATTCTGAATCTTCAGTCCCTTAGATCAGGAAAAAAATAACATCATGTCACGATCTCATCACATAGCCATACTGCTGCAGTGAGAACTTGCTTAACAACACAGAGTGCCCAGGAGGAGAGATGATCCTGAAATAAAGTATATTGCAGCCGGTGGACACACACTGTTGTGAAGTCAGTAGGGGGCTAGGGACCTCAGGCAATTCCATATACTGAGCTCAGCACTTTCCTGTAACGGCTCTAACTAACACACAGAGCCTGCTGCCTTAGCACAATATATTAAGTGATTTAGAACTGAGGGGAAATGCAGCCTACAACGGCAGCTGTTATATGACAAGTGGGAACGCTGCCTGATAAGAGAACTATAAATCAAATCCTTCCCTCAGTAGCCCAGCCCTGCATTTACAACCCCTTCGTTCTCAGGGAAGAGCCTGTCGTCCTCCTGCTGCTTAGTGCTGCTATGTAAGGAATGTGCCCTTCTTCTTAGTTTGCTATGTAAGAATACTCTATCTCTAACCTGTGTTTTCTCATGGATTGTGGATCTCTACTTGAAAAGGTGCATGTATGTATTTAGGGAGTGCACTATTTTCTGTGTTATCAATTACTAGTTAACCTCTTTGATGCCTGTGGATTTTAATGAACACTGCTTACAATGGAATGCAGTAGCTCTGGCACCTTGTAAATTAAGAGCACTCTGCCTTCCTTTGTAAGCCTTCCCTACACAGCTAGCTATTGTGTAGAATAAATCTCATTTTACATTTCCACATGTCAGTTTGCATTGCAACACACACAGCACATCACTAATGCATGCAGTTGGCATTTAAAGTTAAAGAAGAATTTTCTTCCCATTGTGCCTGGGTCATTCCTGTCCTTTCTGGGGGAATATAATGAATTTGCTGATTTGTAGCTCTGGTTCTTATTGGAAATAGGGGGAAAATGTAAATATATTACAGTGAAAATCAGCACAGAAATGTAGCTTGCAACATTGCTGCTGATTATGGATTGCAAAACTTTTCTTAGCCTTTATCCCAAACCCTAAAAATAACCACATCTCTTATCTCTAACCCCAAATATTTATCTATTTCCATGAGTTATGAGTACTGGATTTGCATATTTAGTATTTACAAATTGCATTAAACTCTATGCTTTTTAAAATAAATATAAATATTAAATATAAATAAGCACATGGCTCTTTATAAACACTGTGTGTGCATTTGTAAGCTTAGTATACAAGTCTGTTTGTCATTGAGTCAAGTGAACTTAGTGAAGAGTGCTCAGTGGTACTAGTAGTGCTTTATCTTTTACTATATATTGAATTATTCCTGTTTTTATTTTATTTTTTAAAAACTCCCCTCCTTTATCCCTGCATGAGCCAGAACACAACACTTGATATGTACAGTGTGTGTGTGTTACTGTCTGTGTGGGTTTGGGGGGGTCTGTGTGTGTATGGATCTGTGTGTGTGGGTTTGTCTGTCTGTCTGTGTGTGGATGTGTGTGTGTCTGTGTTTGTGTGACTGTATGTCTGTGTGTTTGGGGGTCTGTGTGAGTGGGTCTGTGTTTATGTGTGTGGATTTTTCTGTGTGTGTGTTTGGGGTGTGTGTGTGTGTGTGTGGGTCTGTCCCTGTGTGTATACCTGTGTGTTTGTGTGGGTATGTGTGTGTCTGTTTGGTAGGGGTCTGTGTTTGTGGGTCTGTCCCTGTGTGTGTCTTTGTGTGTGTGGGGGGTCTGTCTGAGTGTGTGTTTCTGTCTGTGTGTTTGGGGGTCTGTCTCTGTGTGTGCATCTGTTTGTGTGTGGGTCTATTTCAGTGTGTGTGGGTCTGTGTGTGTGAGTCCAGTACTTGTGTTATGTGCTATTTCCCATAATGCTCAGCCACCATTTCAGCTGGGAAATCTAGTTCCAAAACCTCTGGAGGGTCACAATTGATGAGCCCTGTGCTGTAGGTGAACATAACTAACTCTTTTCAGGTGCAAAATATTTGTTGGTGCCAGTAATTTAGTGATATTTATATGTGTGTGTGTATGTATATGTATATGTATGTATATGTATGTATATATATATATATATATATATATATATATATATATATATATATATATATATATATATATATATATATATATTTACACACACATATATACATATATATGTGTGTGTGATTCTTGTGCGTATCATTGTCAGTGCCTCACTAGCCGCTGACGTCACTGCACGTCACTGACTCACACATACAGGCATGCATATAAAAAGCACTCACACATACTGTATATACATACACATACAAACAGGTATTCCATACAACACTCTCACACACATTCAGGCATGCACATACAACATACATGGATAAACACACACACATACTGTTACGTGCACATACACAAATCACATCATATTTCAATTTAAAACACTTCTGAGTTGGAAACCAATAAACAGATGAACTTGCTTTTTGAAAATCACTAGAAGCCATCTAGCCCTATCTCCCTGCCAACTGTGAAGCAAATCTGCTCATTGATTTTTTCTGTAGTTGTGTTTAAACCTTTGCATTAGTCTTCCATTCAGAAATGTTGTCAAACTGCAGTTATTATCCTTATATATATATAATTCAAAAATAATTTTGGTCATGTGCAGTTAGGCATTCTTGTTTATGTTTTGCTCTCTTAATTATTAGTAGACATGCATTCATTTTCTTATGAATATAAAAAAATGGCATATTTGTCCCATCCATCAGAAAACGATAAACTTGAAGGCAGCCTCTTTAACAAAAGAAAGTTCAATCATTTGTGCAGTTAAAACTGTTGCTGTAAAGGAAAGAAAGATTTGTTTTGCCGACTGGAAAGGCTTAAAAAGTTAAAATTGACACTATATAAAAACTATTTAGCAGTGTTCTTGTGTCAACCAATAATATAGTATTAGTAATTATCCTGACCTCATTATATAAGAATAAGTAAATACAAAATATTTTTGTGCTGCTGATGACTTGTAACAGTAGCACTATATACTACTTTAACTTTAAACTAGCAACCCCTTTAACAAAAGAATGAACAAAAGTCAGGTGACAAAAATAGTTTATTCCTTTGTGCAGTTAAAAATGTTGTTCTAACGACAAGAAATTATTTTTCTGCTGATGAAAAAAGCTTCAAAAAGCTCAAATTGACATTATTTAATAACAATATAGCAATGTTCTTGTCAGTTGATTGATTCCTGTGTCAGTCAATAAATATGTAAGCTTCACTTTTGTTCTTGACCAGTCCTGACCCCATTAAAAATAAATAAATAAATAAGTAAATATATTTTTTTTTGTGCCACTGTGGAGTAGTTGTAGCTGTAGCTCTATCAGCTACGTTAACTGTTTACATTTGAGTTGTTGTCCAGCTGCTACGCCGCCCTGAAGATGTTTCCCATAGGAAATAGTAGACAATTATTTTTTTTTTAACAAATAAATTCGGAATGTCCTCCTTAAAGAATATCAAATTAAGCAAAATATTTTTTGTTGTTGCCATGAACAAACTCTTTCTCTGCGCACGTCTATTTATCAGCAAAATAAATGGATAGAAAGTTCAAAATTAAAAAATGCATGGGTGCATTTAAATGTTAAGTAGAAATATTTTTGCAATGTACTTCCATTAGCAAAATTGCTTCTAGTAAGTTACCAAAAATAAAACAAGAGTTATGTCTATTCTAAAAACCCACTAAAAAAAACCCTCAAAATAAAAAAACCTATACTAACACTAAACTACTAAGCTACAGAGATTGTAGCACATTGCAATAAAGTGTCAGCTCTTTTTCTGAAAAAAAAGTCTACAAACCACTATAATTAATTCCCCCCACCAAAACAAAAAGTCTATCTAAAAAAAAAAATACTCTAAAAATTGCCCTGAAAAATGTAATTTGGCTGGGCATTAGCTCTTTTGCTAGTAAATCTGGACCCTAGTCCTATTAGATAAATCCTCTGTGCCAACTCTAAAGTTAGACCGTGATCTCTCAAACACGGTTACATTTTATACAGTATGAACAACAGAAGGTAATAGAGTGGCGCTAGTTAAGCCGAGGAGTATGTTATAGTATAATTATCTAGAAAAATTTCACCATTTAAAATTGTAAGAAAAATAGTATATATCAAATTATGGATCTATGATCATAAACAAAAACCACTGAGAATATATAGATATAAAAAAATATATATTTAATGATACAAGCACAAATATATGTATATCACGATCTAAAAACCAGGTAATATAATTTGGCTGGACATTAGCTTTTTTGCTGCCCAAGAAAAAAACACTAAACCCCAAAGATGGTACTCACCAAAGATAAATCCGGGCGGGCGTGCTCTACCTTCATCCTGGCTGTGGTCCATCTTATCTTCATTCCAGCAGCAATCTTCATCCATCTTCTTGTCTTCATCCTGGAAGTGGTCTTCATCCATCATATCTTCTGTCCCAGACATCCTCTTCCTGCGGTCACCAGCTATACACTGAATTTTGAATGAGAGGTACCCACTTTATATAGAGGTATTCTTGCATTCCTATTGGTTGATTTTCAATTTCAAATTCAAATCAGCCAATAGAACGAAAACTTTTCTATTGGCTGATTTAAATTTATAATTGAAAATCATTTATTAGGAATGCAAGGGTACCCCTATATAGGGGTACCTCACATTCAATATTCAGTGTGTGGATGGTGACCGCATGAAGAGGACGTTGGGGATAGAAGCTAAGCAGGTGGATGTAGATAAGAAGATGGGGTGAAACTGGGTAACTGCAGGGAAGAAGATGGTGAGTACCAGCTTTCTGGTTTAGTGTTAGGCTTTTTTGGGTCTGTTTTTTTTTTTAAATTAGGATTTGTTTGTTTTTTCCTGGGCAGCAAATGAGCTAACTATTCTTTTATTTGTTTGAGTAGTTTTCTGCAGTCAGGCATTTTTTGGTGAGGATTGTAGACTTTATTTTCAGAAAAGAGCTAACACTTTAGGGCAATGCACTACAAAAGCCCCTTTAAGGGCTATTTCTGTAGTTTAGGGTTTATATAGGTTTTTTATTTTGGGGTGTGTCTTTTTAAAAAGCGGTTGTCCCGCGAAACATGTCAGGTAGCTTGTTGGAGGACTTTTGGGAACCTCATTTTTAATAATGGTCAGAAAACCTAACGGCTAGATTTAGAGTTCTGCGGACAAAGGGGTGCGTTAGCTACGCTGGCTTTTTTTCTCCCGCACCTTTTAAATACCGCTGGTATTTAGAGTTCACAGAAGGGCTGCGTTAGGCTCCAAAAAGGGAGCGTAGAGCATATTTACCGCCACTGCAACTCTAAATTCCAGCGGTGCTTACGGACGCGGCCAGCTTCAAAAACGTGCTTGTGAACGATTTCCCCATAGGAAACAATGGGGCTGTTTGAGCTGAAAAAAAACCTAACACTTGCAAAAAAGCAGCGTTCAGCTCCTAACGCAGCTACATTGTTTCCTATGGGGAAACACTTCCTAAGTCTGCACCTAACACCCTAACATGAACCCAGAGTCTAAACACCCCTAACCTTACACTTATTAACCCCTAATCTGCCGCCCCCGCTATCGCTGACCCCTGCATATTATTATTAACCCCTAATCTGTCGCTCCGTACACCGCTGCGACCTACGTTATCCCTATGTACCCCTAATCTGCTGCCCCTAACACCGCCGACCCCTATATTATATTTATTAACCCCTAATAAGCCGCCCCCAACGTCGCCGCTACCTACCTACACTTATTAACCCCTAATCTGCCGACCGGACCGCACCGCTACTATAATAAATGTATTAACCCCTAATCCGCCTCACTGCCGCCTCAATAACCCTATAATATAATATAATAATATAATATAGTAGCGGTGCGGTCCGGTCGGCAGATTAGGGGTTAATAAGTGTAGGTAGGTAGCCGCAACATTGGGGGCAGCATATTAGGGGTTAATAAATATAATATAGGGGTCAGCGGTGTTAGGGGCAGCAGATTAGGGGTTCATAGGGATAACGAAGGTGGCAGCGGTGTGCGGTCGGCAGATTAGGGGTTAAAAATTTTTAATAGAGTGGCGGCGATGTGGGGGGACCTCGGTTTAGGGGTACATAGGTAGTTTATGGGTGTTAGTGTACTTTAGAGCACAGTAGTTAAGAGCTTTATAAACCGGCGTTAGCCCAGAAAGCTCTTAACTACTGACTTTTTTCTGCGGCTGGAGTTTTGTAGTTAGATTTCTAACGCTCATTTCAGCCAAGACTCTAAATACCGGCGGTAGAAAGATCCCATTGAAAAGATAGGATACGCAAATGGCGTAGGGGGATCTGCGGTATGGAAAAGTCGCGGCTGCAAAGTGAGCATTATACCCTTTCCTGACTGACTCCAAATACCAGCGGGCGGTAAAAACCAGCGTTAGGAGCCTCTAACGCTGGTTTTGACGGCTACCGCCCAACTCTAAATCTAGGCCTAAATTATTTATAGTTCACCATGTTCACCGTGATCTGAGGGACTGTTGATGTTAAGACATATTTAATCAGCAATATACAGGGTTATTCTCCACTCCTGTGTAACCTGGCACTTGGCTTAATATAGACAAATAATACTGCCGTTAACGTGCCGAAAACGCGATACTCTCTACCCTCTAACATATTAAAACTGCTGGAACAATAACCGTTAATAAACTATCACTCCAATTGAGCTAATATAACTACTAATATAAATACAATAGTGTACTATAGATCACAACCTATTTAAAGTACAATCACCGTTATTATTTTTTAATCACGGCTCTACCACGATCGATTGACTTTCAGTCTATAATGGGTATTACTGCTTGAACTGAACAAGTGATTACCACCTATCTAACACACAACGACTGTAAGCGTTTTCTTACTACAGCTCCACTTTTACTGATAAGCCATAATATATAAAAAATTATTTTTGGGTATCACTACCCGGACTCTACCCAGCTTTTCAGAAATTACATCCTCAATACAAATTACCACCCAGAGTAAATTCAGATACAATTGATATATTGTCACAAACAATAGTTATTTCCCAGTGGTTAACATTTTGAAATAGTGTTGTCTGTTATAAGCCATCCTGTTTTAAGTCATCCAGTGTTAGTACAGTATTTGCTATATACTCTTGCTAACATTTCCATCTGGCTAAACTAAGACAGGCTAATCCATATTGATTCTATCTAGTTGATTTATATTGCTTTAGTCTGTCACAATAAATCTTATTATTACATAATCTAATTTAAGTATTGACAAGGTTATGCTCAACAGTTGTGATCCTAACCTATATTGACTAAATTGTCAGGAGGTCCATATTGAACATACAAAAATATAGTTGGACTTAACATATTCACTAAGCCACACTATGGATCCAGTTGAATTAACAAACCATGTTGCTGTAATTACTCAGAGTTGATACCGTGACACATGGGGGTCCATTTATTAATGAGCGGACGGACATGATCCGATATAGCGATATATATCGATTTATCATTGCACCAGCAGTTCTTGTGAACTGCTGGTGCAATACCACCCCTTGAAGATTCTCGACCAATCGGCTGCTAGCAGGGGGTGTCAATCTTAGGACAGAACTGAAGCGGTGTGGGTCTGAGGCAGCATCCCCTGCTTCATAAATAGACCCCATGGCCTCAGAGAGTTGCAACTGGAAAATCAGAATTTGAAAGCACGTCTCAGTGATACCATAGCTCATAGGCAGATTAATGAAAACCCCCCCAGAGCCTCAAGTGTCACCCCCGGAAAAAATTCAATGGTAACATTGGGGAGTTTAGGGATTCAAAAATGCTTGTCTTTTACTTTTCCAGTTAAAACCCAAAACCTATTCCACTGACCGCCAAAGAGTTTTAACGGTTATATCATACCTCAGTGGTGAGCCTAGGGCATGGGTGGACTCTTATTTAGAAAATAAAGATCCTATACTTGAATCTCTGGAACAATTTTTCAAGGCTATGTCCTCTCTATATGAGGATCTTTTTAAACAAATTACCGCAGAATCTGCATTAAGGGCACTAAAACAGAACAGATGACCAGTCGAAGATTACATAGCCTAATTTAAGAGGTGGGTCAAAGATTCCCAATGGAACCAGATCTCTCTCCGGAACCAATTCCATCTAGGATTGTCTGAAGACTTAAAGGACGAACTGTCACGGATAGAACTACCGGAATCCTTTGAAGCCCTATACACCTTAGCCATCAGTATCGATAGGCACATTACTGAAAGAAGATCAGAAAAACATACCATGGAGGGTCCTAGCAGGAGAACACTAGCACTGGTCACTCATCAGTCTAGTTCTGCTGATACTCCTATGGAGATAGGGTTTATCAAATCACCACTCTCCCAAGAGGAAAAAAACAGACATTGTAACCTTTACCTCTGTATGTACTGTTCCTCTAAAGAACATACAGTAACTGACTGCCCTAATCTTCGCAGAAACAAAAATGGTAAGCTCCAACATAAGATACCTCTAGTTATGAAGCCGTCTACTTTCCTGCATTCGCCGGCCCAATACGCTCACCTAATCTTGCCTACCATCGCCTCCACGGACCTGAATACGTTCGCCAAAGTTATCAAGAAAGCTGTCAAGAAGCCACGCACCAAGTACAGAGCGATGAGCAGCGGACTGTTGTTAACTGACAGTCATCGATCTCGCTGCTCATCGGCTTCTTCGCAGGTTTCTTGCTAGCCTGTCACTAAGCACCCACACTATATTATACTGTTTTCCCCCCTAAACCGCCACTCCCGGAGCCCCCAGGACCTAAATAAAGTTATTACCCCTAAACCGCCACTCCCGGACCCCACCGCAACTCTAATAAATGTATTAACCCCTAAACCTCCGCTCCCAGACCCCGCTGCCACCTACATTATACCAATTAACCCCTAATCTGCCGCCCCCTATACCGCCGCCACCTATATTAAAGTTATTAACCCTTATCCTGCAGATCCTGGACCCCGCCGCAACTAAATAAATTGTTTAACCCCTAAACTGCCGCACCCGGAGCCCACCGCAACCTACATTACATTTATTATCCCCTATCCTGCCCCCCACTACACCGCCGCCACCTACATTAAACTCATTAACCCCTAAACCACAGCTCCCAAACCCCTCCGCAACGAAATAAATTGTTTAACCCCTAAACCGCCACTCCCGGACCCCGCCGCCACCTATATTAAATTTATTAACCCCTATCCTGCCCCCCCTATACCGCCGCCACTATATTAAATTTATTAACCACTAAACCTAAGTCTAACCCTAACCCTAACACCCCCCTAACTTAAATATTATTTTAATACATCTAAATAAAAATTACTATTATTAACTAAATTATTCCTATATAAAAATAAATACTTACCTGTAAAATAAACCCTAAGATAGCTACAATATAATTAATAATTATATTGTAGCTATTTTAGGATTTATTTTTATTTTACAGGCAACTTTGTATTTATTTTAACCAGGTACAATAGCTATTAAATAGTTAACTATTTAATTACTACCTAGCTAAAATAAATACAAAAATACCTGTAAAATAAATCCTAACCTAAGTTACAATTAAACCTAACACTACACTATCATTAAATTAATTAAATAAATTAACTACAATTACCTAAAATTAAATACAATTAAATAAACTAAACTATAATACAAAAAAAAAAACACTAAATTACAGAAAATAAAAAACAATACAAGAAGTTTAAACTAATTACACCTAATCTAAGCCCCCTAATAAAATAATAAAGCCCCCTAAAATAAAAAAAATGCCCTACCCTATTCTAAATTACAAAGTAATCAGCTCTTTTACTAGCCCTTAAAAGGGCTTTTTGCAGGGCATTGCCCCAAAGTAATCAGCTCTTTTACCTGTAAAAAAAAAATACAACCCCCCAACATTAAAACCCACCACCTACATACCCCTACTCTAACCCACCCAAACCCCCCTTAAAAAAACCTAACACTAACCCCCTGAAGATTTCCCTACCTTGAGCCGTCTTCACTTAGCCGAGCCGAATTCTTCATCCAAGCGGGGCAAGAAGAGGTCCTCCATCTGGTAGAAGTCTTCATCCATGCGGCGTCTTCTATCTTCAATCATCTGGAGCAGAGAGGAGCCATCTTCCATCCAGCCGACGCGGGGCCATCTTCTTCCAACGACGTCCTAACACTGAATGAAGGTACCTTTAAAGGACGTCATCCAAGATGGCGTCCCTCGAATTCTGATTGGCTGATAGGATTCTATCAGCCAATCGGAAATTAAGGTAGGAAAAATCCGATTGGCTGATTCAATCATTCAATTATTTTAATGATAGTGTAGTGTTAGGTTTAATTGTAACTTAGGTTAGGATTTATTTTACAGGTAATTTTGTAAGTATTTTAGCTAGGTAGTTATTAAATAGTTATTAACTATTTAATAACTATTGTACCTGGTTAAAATAAATACAAAGTTGCCTGTAAAATAAATAATATATTTATTATAGTTGTGGCGGGGTCCGGGAGCTGCGGTTTAGGCGTTAGTAAGTTTATTTCATTGCGGCGGGTCCGGGAGCGGCGGTTTAGGGGTTCATATGTATAAAGTAGGTGGCGGCGGTGTAGGGGGGACAGATTAGGGGTTTTTAGACTCGGGGTACATGTTAGGGTGTAAGGTGCAGACATCTCCCATAGGAATCAATGGGATATCAGGCAGCAGCGAACATGAGCTCTCGCTGCGGTCAGACTCCCATTGATTCCTATGGGATCCGCCACCTCCAGGGCGGCGGATTGAAAACCAGGCACACTGGGCCGGAATAGTGGCGAGCGTACCTGGTAGTAGTTTGATAACTACCAAAAGTAGCCAGATTGGGCTGAACTTGCGTTCCGAACATCTGTAGTGACGTAACCATCGATCTGTGTTGGACTGAGTCCGGCGGATCGTATGTTACGTCACTATATTCTACTTTTGCTAGGCTGTAGGGCTTGATAACTACGGCAAATCAGCCTCTCCACAAATACGCTGCGGAATTCCAACATATTTGCGGTTGGCGGCTTGATAACTAGAGGCCATTGTCTAAGCATTAAATCTCTTCAGTCAACTTACGTAGTACTCCCTTCATCTCTGCAGTGGGACCATCACCGACTGCCCAGTGAAGCCATACTCGACACAGGGGTATGTGGAAACTTCATTGACCAACAAATTGTTCATTCTAATAAAATTCCTTTCTTCCCCAAGCATAACCCTGTGTATCTTAGTGTTATTGATGGTTCTCATTTGGCATCTGGTCCTATAACGCACCAAACTATACCACTTCTAATTAAATTTTAAATTGGAATGATCTCACTGTTACACTTACTTCAGTTTACTGTAACACCGCATGCAACCCTCCTTCACATTTGTTACAGATTTCAATAGATCCGCTACCTGTGCATTACGCCGATTTCAGGGATGTGTTCGATAAGAAAGAGGCTCAGTCACTACCTCCTCATAGGCCATACGATTGCCCTATAGACCTCCTACCTGGAGCTATAATACCATCCGTTTCCAGCATCTGAGCGTAGCTACAGCATAATGTCATCAGCTGCGACCGCTTGGTCTCCTCTCACAGTCTCCACACCGAAGTCGCATCTTAGCAACCGGAGGATAATTTCCTCAAGCGGCTCTGACATCCTCTTGAATAAGGAATCCTATCTAATAATCCAACTTTACTGGAGACATACTTACCTACCAGGTACAGATTATTTCCCATCATTAATCTGAGAGTTCTAACATATTAAAACTGTTGGAACAATAACCGTTAATAAACTATCACTCCAATTGAGCTAATATAACTACTAATATAAATACAATAGTGTACTATAGATCACAACCTATTTAAAATACAATCACCGTTATTATTTTTTAATCACGGCTCTACCACGATCGATTGACTTTTAGTCTATAATGGGTATTACTGCTTGAACTGAACAAGTGATTACCACCTATCTAACACACAACGTAAGCGTTTTCTTACTACGGCTCCACTTTAACTGATAAGCCATAATATATAAAATGCTCAATACAAATTATCACCCAGAGTAAATTCAGATACAATTGATATATTGTCACAAACAATAGTTATTTCCCGGTGGTTAACATTTTGAAATAGTGTTGTCTGTTATAAGCCATCCTGTTTTAAGTCATCCAGTGTTAGTACAGTATTTGCTATATACTCTTGCTAACATTTCCATCTGGCTAAACTAAGACAGGCTAATCCATATTGATTCTATCTAGTTGATTTATATTGCTTTAGTCTGTCACAATAAATCTTATTATTACATATTCTAATTTAAGTATTGACAAGGTTATATTCAACAGCTGTGATCCTAATCTATATTGACTAAATTGTCAGGAGGTCCATATTGAACATACAAAAATATAGTTGGACTTAACATATTCACTAAGCCACACTATGGATCCAGTTGAATTAACAAACCATGTTGCTGTACTTACTCAGAGTTGATACCGTGACACATGGGGGTCCATTTATTAATGTGCGGACGGACATGATCCGATATAGCGATATATATCGATTTATCATTGCACCAGCAGTTCTTGTGAACTGCTGGTGCAATACAACCCCCTGCAGATTCTCGGCCAATCGGCTGCTAGCAGGGGGTGTCAATCTTAGGACCGCTGCTTCTTAACTTCCACTTCAGCCAGAACTGAAGCGGTGTGGGTCTGAGGCAGCATCCGCTGCTTCATAAATAGACCCCATGGCCTCAGAGAGTTGCAACTGGAAAATCAGAATTTGAAAGCACTTCTCAGTGATACCATAGCTCATAGGCAGGTTAATGAAAAACCCCCAGAGCCTCAAGTGTCACCCCCGGAAAAAATTCAATGGTAACATTGGGGAGTTTAGGGATTCAAAAATACTTGCCTTTTACTTTTGCAGTTAAAACCCAAAACCTATTCCACTGACCGCCAAAGAGTTTTAACAGTTATATCATACCTCAGGGGTGAGCCTAGGGCATGGGCAGACTCTTATTTAGAAAATAAAGATCCTATACTTGATTCTCTGGAACGATTTTTCAAGGCTATGTCCTCTCTCTATATGAGGATCCTTTTAAACAAATTACCGCAGAATCTGCATTAAGGGCACTAAAACAGAACAGACGACCAGTCGAAGATTAAATAGCCTAATTTAAGAGGTGGGTTAAAGATTCCCAATGGAACCAGATCTCTCTCCGTAACCAATTTGGTCTACGATTGTCTGAAGACTTAAAGGACGAACTGTCACGGATATAACTACCAGAATACTTTGAAGCCCTATACACCTTAGCCATCAGTATCAATAGGCACATTAGGGAAAGAAGATCAGAAAAACATACCATGGAGGGTCCTAGCAGGAGAATACTAGCACTGGTCACTCATCAGTCTAGTTCTGCTGATACTCCTATGGAGATAGGGTTTATCAAATCACCACTCTCCCAAGAGGAAAAGAACAGATGTTGTAACCTTTACCTCTGTATGTACTGTTCCTCTAAAGAACATACAGTAACAGACTGCCCTAACATTCGCAGAAACAAAACTGGTAAGCTCCAACATAAGATACATTGTCTAAGCATTAAATCTCTTCAGTCAACTTACCTAGTACTCCCTTCATCTCTGCAGTGGGACCATCACCCACTGCCCAGTGAAGCCATACTCGACACAGGAGCATGTGGAATCTTCATTGACCAACAAATTGTTGATTCTAATAAAATTCCTTTCTTCCCCAAGCATAACCCTGTGTCTCTTAGTGTTATTGATGGTTCTCATTTTGGCATCTGGTCCTATAACTCACCAAACTATACCACTTCTAATTACCACAAATTCTGGTCATAGAGAATACTTATCATTAGATATTATACCCTCACCAATATTCTCAGTTGTACTTGAAATGAATTGGTTGAGAATCCATCAGCCAGTTTTAAATTGGAATGATCTCACTGTTACACTTAATTCAGTTTACTGTAACACCACATGCAACCCTCCTTCACATTTATTACAGATTTCGATAGATCCGCTACCTGCGCATTATGCTGATTTCGTGGATGTGTTAGATAAGAAAGAGGCTCAGTCGCTAGCTCCTCATAGGCCATACGATTGCCCTATAGACCTCCTACCTGGAGCTACAATACCATCCGTTTCCAGCATCTGAGTGTAGCTACAGCATGATGTCATCAGCTGCAACCGCTTGGTCTCCTCTCACAGTCTCCACGCTGAAGTTGCATCTCAGCAACCGGAGGATAATTTCCTCAAGCGGCTCAGACATCCTCCTGAATAAGGAATCCTATCTAATAATCCAACTTTACTGGAGAAATACTTACCTACCAGGTACAGATTATTTCCCATCATTAATCTGAGAGTTCTAACATATCTATCACAGCCTGTGATCCAATGTTAGTACAGTATTTGCTATATACTCTTGCTAACATTTCCATCTGGCTAAACTAAGACAGGCTAATCCATATTAATTATATCTAGTTGATTTATATTGCTTTAGTCTGTCACACTAAATCTTATTATTACATATTCTAATTTAAATACTGACAAGGTTATATTCAACAGCTGTGATCCTAACCTATATTGACTAAACTGTCAGGAGGTCCATATTGAATATACGAAAATATAGTTAGACTTAACAGGCGGTTTTGGGGTTAATAGTGTAGTGTGTTGCTTTGCGATGGGGTTGTGGTGGTTAAGGGGTTAAAAGTGTAGTGGTTACTTTGTGATGGGGTTGTGGTGGTTTAGAGGTTAATAATGTAGTAAGTTACTTTGCGATGAGTGTTGTAGCGGTTTAGAGGTAAATAGTGTAGCGGGTCCTTTGCAGTGGGCTTTGTAGTGGTTTAGAGGTTAATAGTGTAGTGGGGTGTAGCAGAGCTCTTCTACTGTATTCTTCAGGGCTAGTGGGAGCAGAGAGCTAGCATTGCAGAGAGCAGGGTAAAGCCAACGGCTGTATCTTCACCAGCTGGGCTGGTCTCAGTGGGCTCCCTCCAGGCAGGAATAGATCCCTCTGCCTTGCTGTTTCTTCTAAGCAGGTATCTTCCACTCTGCCTTGCTGCTCCATCTAGACAGGAATTAATCACTCCGATTCTTCCTGACAGGTAGAATTCCCTCTGCCTCACTTCTTCCTCCAGGTAGGTAATGACTCCTTTGCATGCACTATCTTTAACAAGACAATTGGTGCTCACAGGTTCAGCTCTTTGCTTTAAGGTCCCAAGACACTGTAGCAGCGTAGGTTTCCCCTACAGGTAAAGGTGCAGCCAGACAGCAGGGGTTACACCTCTGCTACTGGTATCACTGATGTAATCAGGCAGGACTAACTGTTTCATAAAGAACTACTGCCAAAGCTTTATTTTACCCAGGACTAGCTTTTACAAACACAGCCATAAGCTTATGGTGACACACACTTCATAAAACATAAACATTAAAAAACCATATAGGAAACAATATAATAAGGAAATATAACTTTGCCAACAGGAAGGAGGATTCGGGTGGTTCTAAACAGTAAAAACAGTAAAAATAATAGCCATCTGTTTGCATTTCACCCTATTCAAATGTATGCAAATTAGTCATTTTTCTCCTGTACATATTTTGGGACAAATTATGAGTGGAGCACAAAATATCGCTTACGCGAGCACCATATTTGCGCTTCACTCAGTAATACCAGCACATGCAATTGAGCGCTGGTATTACTAGCTAGGTGTAGTGCAAACTTGACCTCACCTTCGTATTGCACGGAAGCATTCCGCTCACTTTAATCCCTTAAAACTGCTTCATGCAGTTTTTTATAAAAAAAAATAAAGATGTTACAAATATTTTTTTTTTTTTGCTAATGAACCTCACACTTTATTTTGGGGGCAATTTGGATACATTTAGAAAATTAACCAGAGATCACACCCCCTCCAGCTAATTTTTGGACCGCTAATTACTGCTGAAAGCTTGTGGTAGAAGATTCAGGAGTGTAGCAGATTCAGGAGTGTAGCAGCTTCAGGAAAAATGTAAAGAAGCATTTTTTACAGAAAGGATGGTAGATTCATGGAACAAACTTCCAATTGAGGTGGTAAACACAAAGACTGTAAAGGAATTAAAAAATGCCTGGGACATGAATAAGGCTATCCTAAGGAAACAGTAACATGTAATATGGGTAGTTGTGATGGGCCTTTTTGGTTCTTATCTACCGTCAAATTCTATGTTTCCATGTTTCTATGTATGTATGGCCAAACCTCCTAAAAAATTCTGCCTAAACCTATATAGCCTTGCTTAAAAATTTCTTCATATATTGTAAATGATTCATTTATACTTTGCAATCATCCTATATTTTTGGGAAACAACTCATATTGGGCTAGACTACGAGTGGCACAATAACTGTAGCGCAAGCGATACGGGGTATTTTGCAGCTCTTTGTGCATGACATATATAGCGTGTGTATTATGAGGTGATAGAAAACGTGTTTGCTTGAGTACAATCGAATTTAACACGCATCGGGATATCGCAACTTCAGAGCTCTGGCTAACTGTTACGTAAGAGAAAAAAATGTATATACCGTATGTGTGTACATATGTGTTTATGTATTTATGTGTTTTAATGTATATTAACTGTACATATTTAACATTCCAAATGTTTTTAACTTACAGGAAAATGTCCTTTTTATTGTAAATACATATATATATATATATATATATATTTCCTGTACAAATGACAGCACTCTCAGGTCTTTTTTCAAAATGAGATCAACAAAATTCTCTTTTTTAATGGAACGTTCCATTAAAAAAGAGAATTTTGTTGATCTCATTTTGAAAAAAGACCTGAGAGTGCTGTCATTTGTACAGGAAATATTTAAGGCATCATAGCACCCAGGCAGACGACCTCTGGAGGGTATAACCTGTGTGGTATGGACGGTATTATATATATATATATATATATATATATATATACATGTATATACCAATACCTGTATATCTATTCCTATAGATATATAGGCATAGATATGTATTTTACACTAACAATATCATATATATATATATATATATATATATATGTATTTTTTTAAATAAAAAGTAATTTTTTCTATGTGAAGAACATAGGAATGTAAAATATGCATTTTGTGCATTGGGGTTCACGATTCAGATTTAACGAGGTCGAGTTAGCGCACATGAAAACGTAATAATCTTAATGAATAAAAATTATTAAAAATGATTAAACATACTGTACAAAATACAGATATATTCTATGGATTATTTAGAATGCTTTATATATTTATATATATATATATATATATATATATATATATATATATATGTGTGTGTATCATATAGATATATAGAAATATTTATTTAAGAATAAATAGAACATATTCTTCTATGTGAATAACATTGGAATGTGAAATATTAATATTTCATGTTGGATTTAGCGCACTTGACTAAACGAGTATGGGTGTTAGTTTTTTCAGTTTTCGCTCTCCATTAAAGTCTATGGGAGAATACGTTAATGCGGTCACAATATTCTAAGTCCAACTCTTTGTGCACATCAGGTTTCTGGTCACGCGCAAACTTTTTACTTTCAACTCATAATACCAGCGCAACCCAACAAGTGCAAAAAGCCTTGCTATCCATGCTGTATTTATATTTCCCTTTCTCTGTAGTAAACTAAGGACAATCAACCCTTTGAACTTGAATGCCCAATTCAAGCCCTGACCTCAAACAGCCTAACCAGACTACTAAAACTCAAATTCTAGGCAGCTCAGGCTCTACCTCTAGGCACACTAGACTCCACCCTTCTGCCAAAACTCCACCCACAGACAACCAAGGCAGGCCAGACCCCACCCTCAGCCTAGACTCCACCCCCAAGCTGCTCAGACTTCACCACAGGCAGCACCGACTTAACCCCAGACAGTTCAGACAACCCTTGAGTCTGAAACATGCAGCTGGTAATCCTTAAAGGGACACTGTACCCAAACATTTTCTTTTGTGATTCAGATTGAGCATGATATTTTAAGCAACTTTCTAATTTACTCCTATTATCAAATTTTCTTCATTCTCTTGGTATCTTTATTTGAAATGCAAGAATGTAAGTTTAGATGCCGGCCCATTTTTGGTGAACAACCTGGGTTGTCCTTGCTGATTGGTGGATACATTCATCCACCAATAAAAAAGTGCTGTCCAGATTAGTGAAACCAAAAAAAAGCTTAGATGCCTTCTTTTTCAAATAAAGATAGCAAGAGAACGAAGAAAAATTGATAATAGGAGTAAATTAGAAAGTTGCTTAAAATTGCATGCTCTTTCTGAATTACAAAAGAGAAAATTTGGGTTCAGTGTCCCTTTAAACTTTTGCTGTTTCATATAACAACTATCAAGAATCTTAACCTACTAATCTAGGGTTTTGCTCAATTCTTTCATTACTCTAATCTCTGCAATTTAATAGCAAACACATTTTCTCCAAAAGTAAATTAATAAAAATACATAACATCTATAAGAAAGTATTTCTAAATGTATTACATTACATATATATACTTTTTCTGTGTTGTCTCTATTAGCCAGTGAACAATAGATACCTTGGTATGGATTTCCTGTTAGTTTTATATTATTCTTTAACCCCTTAATGACCAAGGACGTACGCCACACGTCCTCAAAAAAAATACAGTTAATGACCGAGGACGTGTGGCGTACGTCCTTGGTCTGGAAAGCAGCTGGAAGCGATCCTGCTCGCTTCCAGCTGCTTTCCGGTTATTGCAGTGATGCCTCGATATGGAGGCATCCTGCAATAACCCCCCTTGGCCATCCGATGCTGAGAGAGCCACTCTGTGGCCCTCTCTGCACCGGACATCGGTGGCCGGTATCGTTGGTGGGTGGGAGCAAGTCTGGGAGGCGGGTGGGCGGCCATCGATGTGCCGAGTGGAGAGAAGGGGGGCGGAATCGGGGGCGGAACCGTCGGGAGCGTGCACGGGGGGCGGCGGGCGGGCGCGTGCACGGGGCGGGAGCGGGAGGGAACTGCTACACTACGGAAAAATAAGGCTGTGAAAAGTTAAAATAAAAAGTTTGAAAATATTACAAATAAACAGCTAAGGGATCTGGAAGGGGTGGGGCACATTTGTTACTAAACTGGGTACTGGCAGACAGCTGCCAGTACCCAAGATGGCGCCCATTAAGGCAGAGGGGGAGGGTTAGAGAGCTGTTTGGTGGGGGATCAGTGAGGTTGGGGACTAAGGGGGGATCCTACACAGCAGCATATGTAAATATGCGGAAAAAAAAACAAAAAAAAGCCCAAGTATAGCTTTTATTTTAGTACTGGCAGAGTTTCTGCCAGTACTTAAGATGGCGGGGACAATTGTGGGGTGGGGGAGGGAAGAGAGCTGTTTGGGAGGGATCAGGGGGTCTCATGTTTCAGGTGGGAGGCTGAGCTCTACACTAAAGCTAAAATTAACCCTGCAAGCTACATAATTAACCCCTTCACTGCTAGCCATAATACACGTGTGAAATGCAGCGGCATTTGGCGGCCTTCTAATTACCAAAAAGCAACGCCAAAGCCATATATGTCTGCTATTTCTGAACAAAGGGGATATCAGAGAAGCATTTACAACCATTTGTGCCATAATTGCACAAGCTGTTTGTAAATGATTTCAGTGAGAAACCTAAAATTGTGAAAAATTTAACGTTTTTTTTTAATTTGATCGCATTTGGCGGTGAAATGGTGGCATGAAATATACCAAAATTGGCCTAGATCAATACTTGGGGTTGTCTACTACACTACACTAAAGCTAAAAGTATCTCTAAAAGCTCCCTACATGCTCCATAATTAACCCCTTCACTGCTGGGCATAATACACGTGTAGTGCGCAGTGGCATTTAGCAGCCTTCTAATTACTAAAAAGCAACGCCAAAGCCATATATGTCTGCTATTTCTGAACAAAGGGGATCCCAGAGAAACATTTACAACCATTTAAGCCATAATTGCACAAGCTGTTTGTAAATAATTTCAGTGAGAAACCAAAAGTTTGTGAAAAAATTAGTAAAAAAGTGAACGATTTTTTGTATTTAATCGCATTTGGTGGTGAAATGGTGGCATGAAATATACCAAAATGGGCCTAGATGAATACTTTGGGATGTCTACTAAAAAAATATATACACATGTCAATGGATATTCAGAGATTCCTGAAAGATATTAGTGTTCTAATGTAACTAGCGCTAATTTTGAAAAATAATGGTTTGGAAATAGCAAAGTGCTACTTGTATTTATGGCCCTATAACTTACAAAAAAAGCAAAGAACATGTAAACATTGGGTATTTCTAAACTCAGGACAAAATTTAGAAACTATTTAGCATGGGTGTTTTTTGGTGGTTGTAGATGTGTAACAGATTTTGGGGGTCAAAGTTAGAAAAAGTGTGTTTTTTTCAATTTTTTCCTCATATTTTATAATTTTTTTTATAGTAAATTATAAGATATGATGAAAATAATGGTATCTTTAGAAAGTCCATTTAATGGCGAGAAAAACGGTATATAATATGTGTGGTTACAGTAAATGAGTAAGAGGAAAATTACAGCTAAACACAAACACCGCAGAAATGTAAAAATAGCCTTGGTCCCAAACGGACAGAAAATGGAAAAGTGCTGTGGTCATTAAGGGGTTAAAATCTTAACTGCTGCTCATTTATATAGATAGTTACATTTTTGAATATTATGTCTCATTAAAGGAACAGTATACTATAAAATAGTTTTTTTCCCTTAATGTGTTTCCAATTACTTTTTTTACCAGCTGCAGTGTATAAAATGTATGAGATTTGCTTTTTTAAGGCTTATTTGTGTATATGAATTAGCTGGTTTTGTGTTTTAAAGACACAACCTAAAAAAATGGGTTGAGCTTTTAGGTATAATCAGATCTCATTACTTTATCACAATGTGTACATATACCTGCTTCTTTATCTTATATCTGGTATAAACCAATCACCAATACTTGGAGAGAACAATGACAAATTAAAGGGACAGTAAAGTAAAAAAAAATCTTTCATGATTTAAATAGGGTATGTAATTTTAAACAACTATCCAATTTACTTTTATTACCAATTTTGCTTTATTCTATTGGTATTCTTAGTTGAAAGCTAAATCTAGGAGGTTCATGTGCTAATTTAGACCTTGAAGACTTCCTCTAATCGGAAAGCATTTTGACATTTTTTCACCACTAGAGGGCGTTAGTTCATGTGTTTCATATAGATAACATTAAGCTCTGGCACGTGAAGCTCCTAAGAGCAAGCACTGATTGGCTAAAAATGCATGTCTGTCAAAAGAAATGAAATAAGGGGGCAGTTTGCAGAGGCATAGATACAAGGTAATCACAGAGGTAAAAAGTATATTATTATAACTGTGTTGGTTATGCAAAATTGGGGAATGGGTAATAAAGGGATTATCTACCTTTTTAAACAACAAAAATTCTGGTGTTTACTGTCTCTTTAACATTTGATTACCTTATCTCTTCTATATCCAACTGGGAGTGTAATTTCTTTTACTGGCTGTGTTAACACAGTATGGCCTCAAGGCCAAAAACTTCCAGGATGGGTGGGGATACCACGGGCTAAATAAACTATTTTAAATGCCAATATAAGGTAATGGAAATACTTGTAAACAATTTAATACACTCCAGCAGGTAAAGTGGATCACTGGAAACAAATTAAAGTGTAGAAATTTTTTGAGTAAACTTTTTTCCTAAATAAGGTACTGTCCTCATTTCTCTTTGCAATGCAGGGAGTAGGGGAGAATGTGCACTTCTGGTGAGCCATTTGTCACATACAGCTATGTGATATCAGACAAAAAGAGGTTGGCATTCTGCATGAAATCAAATACTATAGAGAGTTGCAGGTATAAAAAATAGTACATATTTCTGTTGCATGAAAAATCAGTCATCGGTAGCCTTGGAATCTTATGTATTTTATTCAGCACAGACATGCAGTACTTGAAAAAAATTAACTTTTTAAAATGAGTTTTATTACATGACTGATGACTTGGGGATGTGTTTTTAAAAGAACATTGTAGAGCAAAAATGACATGCTCCTTACAGCATGCAATGTTTACACTAATCACTATAAAACTCTATTTAACCCTGCACTAACATAGGTAAATTCACCCTCAAAAGCTTCAAGCACTGCAGTTCCAGAGCTGAACACTAGTAGTGAATAGTGGGATCATGCGACTGCTGCTCATTCGCTCAACATCTGTTTTCTGCTTGGCACCAGCAGTTCTCTGTAGCTCCCAAGCTAGACTTAATCAATGTTTTGCATAGGTTATACATAGGGGTCGATTTATCAAAGTCTTCGGCAGGCTTCGCCCCCTACAACTGCAGGTTCTCACAAGAGAACCTACAGTCCGTATTTAACAAGCAGCAGTCATCAGACCGCTGCTTCCCTAGCCTTTTGCTACCACTTAGGTGGCGAATTTCAATCTCCCCAGTCTCGTCTGACCGGACAGGGGGCAGGATTGCACGCAAGTGCAAAATAGCGCTCCTGTGCAATGCTGAACTCCGGAAGAGGAATTCAGCCCGCCAGAGGCGAGCTGCAGTGGACAGGGGCATATATGCAGTTTGATAAATCGACCCCATAGAGTTCAAGGTGAGTAGTGCAAACATTACATACTCAGATGAATTAGAACATGCAATGCTTGCACTACAATGCCACACTAATTACACTATCACACTAATTACTATAAAACACGATTTAACCCTGCACAGGGTTAAACACTAAGGGCTAGAGTGGATTGCTATTTGTCATTCCTGCCTGGCATTAACTCCGCTCAAAGTACATTTTTTGCGCTCGTTAGACAACGAGCTTATTACAAGTTGAAAGTAAAAAGTTTTCGCTCAAAATTCAGAAGTTAGAATAACACAACCTCATTAACCTATTCCCTTATAGATGTCAATAGAGCCCAATATTCACGTGCAAAAAGGATTGCATTTTTTCAAGTGCTCTAACCCGACGTGAAATATTAATATTTCACATTTTAATATTCTTCACATGGGAGAATATGTTCTATTTATTTACACACACATATATATATATATATATATATATATATATATATATATATATACACACACACACACAGTCACACACACACACACACATATAGTGGGTATATCACCCCCCTTGAAAATAATCACATTTTGTTGCTTTGCAGCCTGAAATAAAGACAGACACAGATTTTTGTTCATCCAGTTGTAAAAATAACATGTCAGGCAAAAATAAAGACAATTCAAAAACAGAATCACTGAGTTGCAAAAAGGATCCCCCCTTGTGTCAGTATTTTGTTGAACCCCCTTTTGCTTTAATTACAGCCTTTAGTCTGTTGGGATATGTCTTAACTAACTTTGCACATCTAGACGGTGCAATATTTGCCCACTCTTCTTTGCAGAACTGCTCCAGTTCTGTTACATTTGATGGTGACTGTTTGTGGACTGCAGTCTTCAAGTCATGCAACAGATATTCAATGGTGTCTAAGTCTGGGCCCTGACTGGGCCAGACAAGGACATTCACCTGTTTCTCCTTCAACCACTGTGTGGTCATTTTTGGGTCATTGTCATGTTGGATGGTAAACCTTCCCATGGACAACTTCCTGGCAGAGGGCTGCAGATTTTTCTCAGGATTTTGATGGTATTTTGCCCCTTCCATTATTCCTTCTATCCTGATAAGTGACCAAGTGCCTGCTGCAGAGAAACACCCCCATAACAGGATATTGCCACCTCCATGCTTTACTGTAGGTATGGTGTTATTTGGATGGTGAGCTGTATTCAATTTCCTACAGACATATCATTTGGTTTTGAGGCCAAAAAATAAAATTTTAGTCTCATCTGACCATAACACCTTTTTCCATGTGGCCTCAAAATCTCCTAGGTGTGTTATGGCAAAGCTCAGTCATGACTGAATGTGGCCTTTCTTGAGGAGTGGCTTTTTTCTTGCAACCTTCCCATACAAGCCACATTTGTGGTTAATTCTTAATATTGTTGTCACATGCACATAATGACCACTCTTTGTCATAAATTCCTGCAACTGCTTCAGAGTTGCTGTGGGCCTCTTGGTAGCCTCTCTGACCAGTTTCCTCCTGGCTCTGTTATCCAGTTTGGAGCAACGTCCTGATCCAGAGAGGGGTTGTGTTGTACCAAATACCTTCCACTTCTTTTTTTTTTTTTTTTTTTTTTTTTTTAATTCTTTTTATTATTTCACAGATTAAGTTACAATAGTTTTCTCATTAGTACAAATATTTGCATGTTATGAAAACGTCTGTTATCAGCATATTGACAATTCCATTTTTACATGATTCATATTTTTACCTTTTCATTTCTCTATGTTCTTCAGTTTCACAATCAAATATCTCTTATTGCTGTTTCTTATACATGAATAAATTTATTAGCTATGTTTAAACCCACCCATATCGGGGGGAAGGATGGGCTGGGGAGAAGAAGGATAGCAGGGAAGAGAAGAAAATTTTTTTTTTTTTTATATAAACTCCCCCTCATCTCCGCCTATCATCCCACACACCCCCCTCTACCTCACGCCTCCCCCATGTCTTCTTCCAAGCAGAGCCACTCCCCTCTAAGTCTGTCCTCCATTATTCTTTCAGTATTTATAAAGGGTGCTAGAATTCGTTTTTGTTCATTAGAGTCTAACGCCTTTATATATATCTGCCATTTATTCAAAAACCCTCTTAATCTATTAGGGTAATCTATCTTAGTATCCCATTGTTCGATCCACAACTGTCTTTGTATTTTATTTCTCAGTTGTGTCATAGTTGGGGCTTTTTTATGGATCCATTGTTCTAATATGCATTTCCTTGCTAGGAGGGTAATAGTTACTAACAGATTCTGTCCTCTAATCTGAGTCTTATCCCATTTGAATAAGCAAATTTGAGCTATTCCCAAGTGGATTTCTATGTTTAATTTCTGTTTGATCCAGTATTGTATTCTGCACCAAAAGTATTTAATCTTTGGACAATTATAGAAAAAGTGAATAAATTCTGCATTTACCTTTTGACATTTATTGCATTTATTAATATAGTCTGGGTTCCATTTTATCATTCTGCGTGGGGTTATATAATCTTGGTGTAACATTTTTAGCTGTGATTCCCTAAGAGGTGTTGCAAGGGTTGCCTTTTTAACTGTTTTTAAGCTATCGCTTATATGTATCGGTGTCAGGCTCTCCGCAACCTCTACACTCCATTTATCTGCTAATGTCTCCATTCCTTCCTTAGTGTTTCTATAGTTCAGATTTCCATAGAATCCTGATACCTTCCACTTCTTAATAATATACTTCACTGTGCTTCTAGATATTGATACAGCCTTTGATATTGTATTGTATCCATCTCCTGACTTGTGCCTGCCCACAACATTATCCCAGAGATCTTTTGACAGTACCTTGCCACCCATAGTTGATTGTTTGCTTCAGTTGCACTACCAGGGACTGAGATGCTCCAGGAAAGCTCTTTTCATGCTGAGCTAATCAATATGTCCACAGCTGATCATAGTTGAAGTTTTAATGGCTTTGTGTGTGCTGTTGAGAAGGTGATTAGCTATACCTGATTGAGTTTACAAGTAATTTTACGAGGGGGTGATCCTTTTTGCAACTCAGTGTTTCTTTTTTTCAATTTGTCTTTATTTTTGCCTGACATGTTGGTGTTATATCTTTCACTTGAATGTTAAAAGTTTCACTGAGTAATTACAACTGGATGAACAAAAATTGTGTCTGTCTTTATATCAGGCTGCAAAG
The DNA here is from genome assembly GCF_027579735.1 of Bombina bombina. Taxonomy (NCBI): domain Eukaryota; kingdom Metazoa; phylum Chordata; class Amphibia; order Anura; family Bombinatoridae; genus Bombina; species Bombina bombina. The sequence continues at coordinate 949,970,022 of NC_069499.1, forward strand.
CAACACAATGTGATTATAACTATATATATATATATATATATATATATATATATATATATATATGGATATCTATTTAAAAATACTTAGAACATATTCCCTTATATGAAGAACAATAGAAAGTGAAATATTTATGTTAAATACATAGTTAAACACATTATTAAATATGAATATTGCATAAATATGATTTTACATGTTTTCAGCTTCTTAACTGCAAAGGGCTCCAATACACTTGGCAGTTGACATACTTAAATTAACTTTAAGTTTGCCTTTCATGAGTCATCTAGAGGAAGCAATTTTAAACATCTTTTCTATTTATCTAATTAGTTTTGTTCTTTGGTATTTTTTGACAAACATACCTAGATAGGGGGCAGCAACTACTACTGCTGGGAGCTAGCTGCTGATTGGTGATTGCGTATATATGCTTCTTGTCATTGGTTCACCCTATGGGGCCGATTTGCCATGTACAAATGCAGCAGTTTACGCACAAGCCTTCCGGCTGCTTTTTAACTCAATCAGGATGATTGACACCCCGAATGTGCAGGGGGTGTCATTGCACAAGTATTTCACATGAAATGCTTGTGCAATGATAAATGCCAACAGCGTATGCTGTCGGCATTTATCAATGTGGGGTAGACATGATTCGCCGCACATTGATAAATCGGTCCCTATGTGTCCAGTTTGCACCTAATAGTGCATTGCTGCTCCTTCATCGAAAGTGCTCAAGAGCATGAAGAAAATTTGATAATAGAAGCAAAATAGAAAGTTGTTTAAAGTTGTATGCTCTATCTAAATCATTAACCCCTTAAAAACCAGTGATGTACCCTGTATGGTCTTTCAATGGGAATTGCATTTTTCATAGTGCGGTTTCGCTGCCAGGGGCAAGACTGCTCTATTATCCAATGATGGCTGCAGGAGGAAGGGCGGTCTTGGTGCTCACGGAGAGACCCGCGATATTATGGTCTTAAAAACCTTTAACGACCAGCGACGTACAGGTTATATCATCGTCGTTTAATGTCACGGAAAAGAGTGGGCTTAACCTGAATCCGGCAATATTTGTTTAACCCCTTAAGTATGATGATATACCCTGTATATCGCTGGTCCTTAAGGGGTTAAACAAACATTGAAGATTTCATGTTCTTTTAAGCACACTCTTTTCCGTGACATTAAACTACGCCAGTCATTGTTGCACAAATAGTATCACAAAGAGTTTTAGGTAAATTATATCCACAGAAATATTACAAATTGTTACATTTCTGAGCATCTTTATTTTTTTCCTCTTATTTATAACTATAGCAGTAATAATCATTTCCATCACACTGCATGCACATAGAGAGATGAAGAGTTAATACAAATGTGTTAACAGGTTTCATATTTTGACAGATATCCACTTTGGCTGCTTTACAGGTCTGTACTGGGAGCGCTATCAATATTCCCTTTTGTTTCATGTTACAAGGTGTTTTACTTGCCAGGAATTTGGCTTTATGGTGAGTGAGTTGTCATGGTAGATCCTGTTTGTGATTCATCGCTTAGCCATTCAGCATCTTAATCTGCTGGCATGGCTGCCTGATGTATTTCCACCTTCCCTACAGGCTGCTAAACATTCCTTGGATTCTGCCAGACGAAGATAAGAACTGTATCCCCACACATATCTGTTCTCTGTAACAGATTTATTCTTTTTTTTTTTTTTTTCATTTGGCGATTCACTGTATCACTAACCAACACTCGAGGCTCTTATATGATTAGAAATGAATTTATACAGACAGATTTAAAAGTCAACATCTAGAAGAGGAGTAAGGATCTATATCCTTATATACTACTGCACACATTTTATAGTTTTCTTTTGTGTTAGAAATATGCAAGTATGCAACTAAAGGTTTGACAGGCATCCCTAATCTTAAAGGGCATTCCCATATTTACGTAGAATGATAACACATTAACAGATGCTAACTGAAATTTTGTTCTTTATCTTGATTTCAAGTACTTGCAACCCTGTATTAAATTACCAAAAAAATTGCCCCATGAGCATTTTAAAGGGATATGAAACACATATTTAGTTTCTATTATCTAAGATTTATATATATATATATATACAGTACATCTATTCCTATAGAGATGGATTTTACATGAACAGCATCAGATATATATTTAATAAAAAAAATACATTATTTTCTATATGAAGAACATTGGAATGGAAAATATGCGTAATGTGCTTCGGTTTTCATGCTTAATATTTTTAAATATTTACTATTTCCATAACACGCCTTAAGATAAATCATTATTGATGTGCGCTAACCCGACACCACATTATACCTAAAGCATGAAAGCCGAAGCACACTAGACATATTTTAAATACCAATGTTCTTCACATAGAATATTATTAATTATATAGTTATATATATATATATAGTCAAGATAAGGATAAGCACTCACTGGATGCCCCGAAACGTCACTACCAATAAATAGTTATTGTACTTAAATCCAGTGAGTGCTTATCCTATCCTTATCTTGACTGAATATCCTGCTAAGCACCCTGGTCTATGTTAGGGTTGGCGAGTGAGAGTGCACTTACTTGGAGTCTATATATATATATATATATATATATATATATATATACACATCTGGTAATGTTAATGTAAAATAGATATCTTTACCTTGATCTAATAGATACATAGGTGTATATGTATATTAATATTATATATATTATTAAATATTATTAAATATTATTCTATAATTATATATATATATATATATATATATATATATATATATCCCTTTTCAGTCAAATACATGTACTGTACTATATACCTTTGTAGCCTTAAAAACAATTTTTTAATTAATATTTATTTTAATTTGTATCAGATACTGTTTTTCTAATGTAAGAATATATGACTGATATGGTTATTCCAATTAAGCAGGGAATTTATTTTAATGTTGTTATTTATTTATTTTCTTTATAGAATGCAATAGCAGCACCATCTTGAAGTGCAAATTCTTGTTAAATATGAGAATTATAATTATATAGTTATATATATATATATATATATATATATATATATATATATATATATATATATACTGTATATACACACACATCTGATAATGTTAATGTAAAATAGATATCTTTAACTTGATATCTATAGGAATAGATACATAGGTATATATATATATATATATATATATATATATATATATATATATATTTAAAATAAAAATAAAATGTGAAGAACATTGGAATGTTGTTAAATATTTACAGAAAATACACAGTAGAACATATTATTAAATATTATTCTATAAATATATATACAGGTGGCCCTCGGTTTACAATGGTTCAATTTATACCGTTTCAGAATAACAACCTTTTTTTTCAGTCGTGTGACTGCTATTGAAATGCATTGAGAAGCAGTGCATTTATTAAAATAGCCAGTAGGTGGAGCTGTCCACTTGTGTTGCAGCAAAGATATGCAAGCCAAACAAGTGGAAATTGATCAGTTTAACCAGACCTGAGCTATCGAGCAGCTTTCAAAGGATCAAGAGCTTCCTGGGTTTAAATTTACAACGGTTTCGATTTACAACCATTCCTTCTGGAACCTAACCCCGTCGTAAACTGAGGGCTACCTGTATATATATATATATATATCCCTTTTCAGTCAAATACATGGCCATGTACTATATACCTTTGTAGCCTTAAAAAAAATTTTTTTTATTAATATTTATATGAATTTTTATCAGATACTGTTTTTACTAATGTAAGAATATATTTTAAAGGGACAATCTAGTCCAAACAAAACTTTCATTATTCAGATAGGGCATTTCATTTTAAACCATTTTCCAATTTACTTCTATCACCAGTTTTGCTTTGCTCTCTTGGTATTCTTAGTTGAAAGCTAAACCTAACCTTTTAAGGCTGCCTCTTAGCTCAGGGCATTTTTATAGTTTTTCACCACTAGAGGGTGTTAGTTCATGTGTTTCATATAGATAGCACTGTGCTCATGCATGTGGAGTTCCTAGGAGCCAGCACTAATTGGCTAAAATGCAAGTCTGTCAAAATAATTGAAATAAGGGGCAGTTTGCAGAGGCTTAGATACAAGGTAATCACAGAGGTAAAAAGTGTATTAATATAACTGTGTTGGATATGCAAAACTAGGGAATGGGTATTAAAGGGATTATCTATCTTTTAAAACAATAAATATTCTGGTTTAGACTGTCCCTTTTAATGTATTTATTCTGTGTTTGGTGTCCGTTTTTTTTATTCCTAACTCTTTTCGCAAGGTCATTAGTCAAGCTAACCAAATTTGATTGTGCTCAAGCAAAAGTGTTTACTTTCAATTTATAATAAGTGTGCAAATTAACATACACATTATATTCTCATTTGCACAGTTAGCACGCCACTTGTAATCTAGCCCAAAATATCTTCAACAGTGTTAAGGTTTTTGGGTAGAAATGTTCAGAGCAGAATTTTAAACCATCATAGTATTCATATTATCACATTTATTGTTGTTTCATTAAATATGCATATACATGTGAAACAAATATTTTATGTAGTATATTCAAAGGATTTTAATTTAATAGGCACAATTTTCTCTTATTTGCAAAGAATTTAGAAACTAAGGCCAGATATCCTTATAGTATGCAGTCATAATTTATTGCTAATTGTGGATACAAGTAATAAAATAGTCTTTTTCTTGTCAATACCAACAAATAAAACTTGCAACTGACCTTCTTATATGGCCCAGATGGTAATTTATCTATAGTAAAGAATAAGGTGTAGATTGGTCGGGAACAGTTATCTGTCTTATCTACTTCAATAAATGACTCTGATACGGTTATTCCAATTAAGCAGGGAATAAAAGTGAATTTATTTTAATGTTGTTATTTATTTATTTTCTTTATAGAATGCAATAGCAGCACCATCTTGAAGTACAAATACTTGTTAAATATGAGAATTGTGTAATACACAAGAGGGGAATTTAGATTCTTTTGCAGAAATACTCTTATATTCTCCTGTTGTTAAAGAAATGTGAGTTATAAAAGTTTTACACATCTGAACCAAGAGGTTTCTTTATCAGACTAATACATTCTGTTCAGTATAGCTAAACTGTATACAAATTTCACATTACAAATTATAAGGGATTAAATGCTTACCGGATCCTTCTTCACAGAGGAGAGGATTTAACATAACTTAATTAAATAACTATGTACATGAGAATGTAGTGCGAAATAACCACAGACAAACTTTTTATGGGAAAAATTTTGTGACCGTCACAGGCCATAAAATTTTATTAACCTAACAAACTAGATAGAACTGATAGAACTGAAAATATATATGGCGGCATAGAGATCAGCTACCCAGAACAGCAGGAGATCACCGGCCCAACGGGAACAGCAGCAGAGGAGTCTCTGCCCTAAGGAGATGACGCTGAGGGGTTGCAGAGATCACGTGACCATCCCTCAAAAGGGAGGAAGGAGGGTTACCGTCACGTGCACGTGAGGGCCTACCCTCCTCCCCGGAAGTCTGGCCATCACTCACCCCTAGCGACCTTCTCCTGCGCAACCGGACCGAGGATCTCCCGCCGCCAGGGTGAAAGAAGATCTTCCACCTAGATAAGGATTCCCTGTTACCAAGCCGTGTAAACCGCATAACAGGGAGAGGAGATCCATATCCTACAGTAATGGCTTATTGGGCCTAGGGTGAGTAGCCATAGCCCTGCCATTAAGGTGCCGTCGAAAATACAACATCATTAAAACATTACAAAAGGGGAAGGGAGGGAGGGAAAAAACTGCTTCAGCCAGGATCCGGAGAAGAAGAGGAAGTTGCAAGGGAGAACTTGGCTTATCTACTGGTAAGGAGGGGCCTACCCTAAATTGCAACAATGTTGCACCCAGCACCTTCCCTCTCTCTTCTAACCCACTCTCCTACAGCCTTAACCCTTAGACTGCTCCAGGCTTATACTAAGCCCTACACTGCATTAAGGGATTAAATGCTTACCGGATCCTTCTTCACAGAGGAGAGGATTTAACATAACTTAATTAAATAACTATGTACATGAGAATGTAGTGCGAAATAACCACAGACAAACTTTTTATGGGAAAAATTTTGTGACCGTCACAGGCCATAAAATTTTATTAACCTAACAAACTAGATAGAACTGATAGAACTGAAAATATATATGGCGGCATAGAGATCAGCTACCCAGAACAGCAGGAGATCACCGGCCCAACGGGAACAGCAGCAGAGGAGTCTCTGCCCTAAGGAGATGACGCTGAGGGGTTGCAGAGATCACGTGACCATCCCTCAAAAGGGAGGAAGGAGGGTTACCGTCACGTGCACGTGAGGGCCTACCCTCCTCCCCGGAAGTCTGGCCATCACTCACCCCTAGCGACCTTCTCCTGCGCAACCGGACCGAGGATCTCCCGCCACAAGGAAGCATTTTAATGGTACCCTTGCCGCCAACGCACAACCCGATTTACAGGAGGGGTAACAGAGCTCTCTGAATGTCCCCTATGAATAAATCCAGCCCCACATCAGACAGGTGAACTTTATCCCTTCTATATAGCTCGGTTCTATCAGCCGAAATGGCTTCGTGCCGTACCACGAAGCCACCTGACCCAGTGACGGTTTTCGCTACAGACGCATTGATCTTCTTCCTAACCCGGTATGCCGCCGTATGGGCCGACATATGCCTCCAGTGGAGACGGGGTATTATATGGGACCACCCTATCATGACCCCCGGGATGCGTACTCTTAGCCACCCAATGTCTGCCTGCATAACCTTAATCAACTGTAAAACTGGTATGGCCCCCACATCGTTACCCCCTAGGTGAAGAATAATAATGTGAGGCTTCCCCCAGCGTACCAGGGCCCCAGATATGGTTCCTGCTAATTGGGGCCAGCACATCCCCCTATCACCCAACCACCTAACGGATGCCTTGTTGGAAGGGAGACCTAGGGATTGGCCAAATGGGAGGGACGCACAGCGTAGGGAGGCCCAGTGGACAAAGGAGTGGCCCACAATCCAGATTCGCTTCACCCCGGGGGTAGTGCCTGTGGAGACAAACATTTTAGTATCCTGAATTAACATCTAAACATTAAACAATTGGACGGACATAGGTTCTGAAACAATTGGACCGCCAACGCCCAATACGTTTTATGTCCTCGCACGAGGAGCCCGCTTGCGCAGCGTTAGTCGCGGCCCCTATGCGAAAAGAGTGCGGGGCCAGTCTGCTAGCGTCCAGCCCCGCCTGGACTGCCGCCAATTTTAGGACCCTACCGAACTGAAATTTGGAAAGGGATCTGCCGTCCGCATGGACCAGGAATTGCCCCGGGCCAGGCGGCCTTTGAGCCAGGTAAAGATTAACGCAGTTAACCGGGCAGCATGCGCTGTTCACCTGAGGGTGAACGGGGATCCAGGTTCCCTTACCTTCCTGATCTGTCTTTGATCGCGGCAGAAAAAGAAGTAAGGAATCAGGGGCAGCTCTAACATGTTGCAATTGTATACCTGCCCCAGACGCCTGCTTGGAGGGTGCTACTACCTCACTAACTCTAAGAGCGGCGGCAAAGGCCAGATTAAACGCAGTTTTGAAGAGTAGGGCTTCAAAATCTGATCTACAGACCACGTCGAGCGCCAAGAGCAAACGCTCCAGGCGGTCGCGGGTGATGGGTTCGCGCGTGTCTATTTTCCGCTGCTGCGATCTGCCCCAACCCTTGATCACCTGCCTAATAAAAAAGGAATTGGTTGGGTCAGGAATGGCTAATGCCCTATAGAAAAATGAGAGGGCGGCCAATTTGGATTGTATTGCCCCCTGACGGGCCCCAGAGGCATGCAAACTCACCAGCCAATCATGTAAGTTGTCCCTAGACCCCTGAGCAGCGTCGGCTCCCCTGGACGCACAGAAATTGTCCCATTCAGACCACATGCGGGCATAGGCGTGCCAAGTGGATGGTGCTAAGGAGGAGCGGACCAACGGCAGTAAGGCTATCCAGGAAGGACGAGCTGCCAAAGGAAATCAGGACAGCGTAAGCCCACGGCTGCAGCTGTGGGGGCTAACTTGCGAAATGTCGCCCATTCGAATCGTGACAGGGCGTCAGCTACAACATTGTCGACGCCCGGGACATGACGGGCCTGGAACTGGATGTTAAGGTCCAGACAGCGCAACACCAGGTGGCGCAGCAAGGTAATGACCTTTGCTGAGGTGGCTGACAAGTTATTGATCGCAAAGACCACACTGATGTTGTCTGTCCAGAACACAACAGTCCCGTTCGACAACTTCCCACCCCACAGCTCGACCGCCAAGACCACGGGGAATAGCTCCAGGAGAGTCAGGTTTCGAGTAAGGCCCGCCGGGGCCCAGGACTCCGGCCAGGGCTCCGCGCTCCACTCTCCCTGGAAATAGGCCCCGTAACCGTGCGATCCAGCTGCGTCAGTGAAAAGGTGCAGTAACTGGCTAGACATGGGAGGGGTACGCCAGACCCGAATCCCGTTAAATCGCGTGAGAAACTGTTCCCAGACTACCAGGTCAGCCAGCAATTCACTCCCTAGGGTTATCTTTGATTTCGGGTTTGACCTACCACTAAGCTGTCTTTCCAGTCTACGGTTAAAAACCCGACCCATGGGGATAACTCTGCAAGCGAAATTAAGCAAACCTAACAGGGATTGTAACTGTTTCAGGGAAATAACTGCATTAGAGGCTGCCGCTCTGACCGCCTCAAGCATGCCCTGAACTTTATCAGGTGGCAACCTACAGAGCCGAGCCTGGGTGTCGATTTCGATTCCCAGGAAGACTAAACAGGACGCGGGGCCTTGCGTTTTGTCCTCTGCTAGGGGCACCCCGAAATGTCTCATGACGCTGCGCATGATGTTCATTGTGGATAAACAATCATCGGAGCCTGCCCTCCCTACAATGAGAAAATCGTCCAGGTAGTGTGCTATGGGATCGCTGCCCACTTCTGAAGCTACGACCCAATGAAGGAAACTACTGAACGCTTCAAACAAGGCGCATGACAAAGAGCAGCCCATGGGCAGGCAGCGATCCACGTAGTACACACCTGCAAACTTACAACCCATTAGATGGAAAACTGAGGGGTGGAGTGGAAGAAGCCTAAATGCCGACTCAATGTCTAGTTTCGCCAATAGAGCACCATGACCCGCCCTCCTGACCAGGTCTAGTGCGCTATCAAAGGATTGATAGCGCACCGAGCTGAGTTGGGGGTCAATGGCATCATTGACTGAGCTACCTTTTGGGTACGACAGGTGCTGAATGAGGCGAAACTTCCCTGGCTCTTTCTTGGGAACCACCCCCAACGGGGAAATGACCAAATCAGGTAAAGGTGGGGCAGCAAAGGGGCCCGCCATTCGCCCTAAAGTCACTTCTTTATTAATTTTATCCCTCACTACTTGGGGGTGTTGGTATGCTGAAATAAGGTTCCTATTAAATCTCTTACCCTTGATTTGCCTAAATGTGGGGATATGAAAACCAAATGAAAAACCCTCCCATAACATACGTGCCGCCGCCTGGTCTGGGTAAGCCCACAACCATGGTGCCATGGCATGTACATTAATTGGCGTTTCCGCCTTTCTGGCCCAAGTTTGCTGAAGGGGGCTTATTGGCCTGGTCCCTTCGCTTGATGCAGTCACTGCCAGGGTGTGGACCAGAGCAGTACCTGCAGACATGTCTGAAGGTGCATGCGCTACCCTTGTCGCATTTTTTGTCCTGGAAGGGCCAGCAGGTTCCCCCCCGTTTCCTGCTTCTGGTATTGCGAAAGGACTGCTGCGCTGATTGCTGAGTTGAAGTTGCAGCAGCGGGTGCACCCCCTTTTGGGTCCATTCGCTGCCACAACTGGTTATCAGTAGAGTCAAATGTCAGGGAAGGATTTCCTGCCATTTTCCTCCTGAACTCAGCATCATATTCCCTCCACACACCTTCACTGTGATTACGCTGAATCCAGTGAATAGTGTCCGTGTATTTTAGGATAGGCAAACTCTGGGAGGGGTACTTTTCGATATAACAGGAGGAAAAAACCCTGAAGCACTGGAGCCACTCATCAAAAGTGTCTGGGCGTTTAAATTTTTTAGGCCCTGTTCCCTCAGCGCTCTTCTCTCTCTGCCTATACGCCTCCACCGAAAGGTCAAATATATTAACATATTTTCCACGGTGGATTCTACTGACCACCTTTTTGCGCAGGTGTCTATGCAATGAGTATATTTTTCCTGGGCTTGCGTCCCCGTAAAGGGCTGCTCGCCTTTCGGAGATGGCCCTGGTAGGGAGAGGTTCAGCTGGCACCTCTGTAGATGGGTTTTGCGGGGCGGGGTTACTGGCGCTATCCTGCTTAGTATCTGGCTTGACCCCCCTCTTTAAAATTTTCTTAATCATTCTAAACATTTTCTTCTGACCTGCCCCTTGTAAACCCAAGGAAGAGTCAGTCTCAGACCCTGAGTCAGAAGAGGATGAGTCAGAGGAAGAAAGGTCATTGTGTGTAAATAAAGCATTCTCACCGTGACTAATGGCAGGAGGTCCCTGACCCATGCTGGAAACGGGCTGGCCTGCTGGCTGGTTTTGGAGGGCGAGTCCTGAAGACCCTTGCTGTGCAGTGGAAGTGGTGGCTGCTGCTCCTGCTGTAATGCTGCCTGGTACTCCTGCATCCGCCCCACTCATGACTGTGGCAGTGTTGGTCCGTGTTTTTGCTGCACTTTGTGATCCAATTGCCCCCTGCAAAAGAGAAAGAATTTGGCGAGCACTTTGCCCAATGGATGTGTCTGGATTATCAGTAGCAAGGGGTGGATGAGCTATATGAAGTGGTGTATGAAATCCCTGACTCACTGACTGTCCATTCGCAGATGTCTGAGCATTCACACCCTGCTGGTCTACAATAGGGTTATGGCATGCCTGGCTTATTGATTGTGCATGGTTTAATGAGTGTGCATGAGCGCCCTGCGTGGCTGCCATGGGGGAGTGGATACCCTGATCAAGGGGTTGTACTCCTTGTATGCCTAAAGTAATGGGATGTTGTAGCTGGCTTAAAGATTGCACATTCGCATTATGTATGCCAACCAGGGGTGTATTATATCCCTGAGGAGCTGCTTGTACGTTCACACCATTCAAAGCCGCATTCACACCAATGGGGGATGGTAAATGATGAGATGGTAAATGATGCTCAATGTTTTGATTAACATGCATACTTTGAACATTGCCTTGATTCACATGCAGGCTATTATTAGACACAATATCATGCGGCTGAGCGGCCGCTTGCACTAAACCACTATCAGCCCTGTGTGGGTTAATAATATCGGGAGCGGCCTGCTGAACGGCATTTGCGTTATCTCCCATTTGTATAAACTGTAATGGCCTCATTGCCCTGGAAGGGTTAACTCTGCGTGTCCCCCTACCCCTATCACTGGCTATCTGCCTGGTACTACCTCTTATGATGGAGCGACCCCTTTGATGCCCCTGAGGATTAACATTCAAATGTGCCGTTCGCTTGCGCAGTTTGCTTGCGCTGCTAATGCCCCTCCGACCCCCCACTGATAACCCGCCAACGGCCAAGGACGGCTCTCGGTGCTCACCTGCAAGTGGCGTTGCCCCGGGAGCCGATGTCCTTGTGACCGCGCGGGAATCTGCCAAGCCGGAAGTGCCGATGTCCGCTTCCGGTGACGTCACTAACATGGCGTTGACACCGGAAGTCGGACCCGGACCACGCGGCTGGCGAAGGAGATCGCTAGGCCCCGAGGGGAGCAGCATAGGCCCTGAGATGGCATGGGCCTCGGGTATGGTGCGACCAGGGGCAAGTCCGGGTGTTGAGGGCTGAGGGGCCATGTTCCGGCCGGGCTGGGGACCGCGTGTTGCCACGTGTGGTGCCTCAATGAGAGGTGTGAAAGGGCGATGCCTGCTGGGGGTAGTTAAAGCAGGATCCGGATCCTGACTAGAAGGATCAGGAGGGAAAACGCTGGTGTGACACTGGGCCCTGGGGAGGCTGCAGCCATAGCGGATATTATGTTTTTCAATAGGTCAGAAACTGCTGACATAGCAGCAGGGGGTACAGCACTTAAAAATGAGGCCTGTACACTATCAAGAGGTAAATTAGCCTGCTGGGTCTGCAATGCTTGAGGTCTGGGGGATTCCTGAGCTAACTCAATATCAATAGGTCCCTGCTCTTCCACATTATGAACCTGGGCTGACACAACAGTAGTATATTGAGTTGGGGGAATGATATCTAAATCATCCTCAGAAATAGATTGAAAACTTATCTTTATTTTTTCTTTTGCAGGTGCAGGAGGTTCCTGTTCCGACTGGTAACGTCTGGGAGGCAGAGTAGAACGCCTGGAACGATGCATAGCTGCACTGGTGATGACAGAACTGCTAAGAAAAAACTGCTTCAGCCAGGATCCGGAGAAGAAGAGGAAGTTGCAAGGGAGAACTTGGCTTATCTACTGGTAAGGAGGGGCCTACCCTAAATTGCAACAATGTTGCACCCAGCACCTTCCCTCTCTCTTCTAACCCACTCTCCTACAGCCTTAACCCTTAGACTGCTCCAGGCTTATACTAAGCCCTACACTGCATTAATAGCTGTTTTTATGCAGCAGCAATTTTACTAAATACGCTGTGTAACTGCATTACACATAGGCCTGGATTACAAGTGGAGCACAAAAACATTAGCTTTATTGTGCACTAATATCCCTTGAGCTCAATCAATTATGGCAATTCATTTCTATATATTTGTTTTTGCATAGTAATTCAAGACAGGCAGATTTTGCATTATAATGTATTAAAATATATATCTACTAGTCCTAAAGCCCGTTGACACGGGCCGTGTTATTCCCATTATTATTCCCATTCTCTCTCCCATTCCCATTCTCTCTCCCATTCTCTCTCTCCCATTCTCTCTCATTCTCTCTCTCTCATTCTCTCTCTCCCATTCTCTCTCCCTCTCTCCCATTCTCTCTCTCCCATTCTCTCTCTCTCCCATTCTCTCTCTCTCTCTCTCTCTCTCTCTCTCTCTCTCTCTCTCTCTCTCTCCGCGCGCCTCTCACAGCTGAGCTGCTGCCGGGTCCTCTCTCTCTCTCTCTCTCTCTCTCTCTCTCTCTCTCTCTCTCTCTCTCTCTCTCTCTCTCTCTCTCTCTCTCTCTCTCTCTCTCTCTCTCTCTCCTGAGCTTCTGCCGGGTCCTCGCGGCAAGAGTTTGTCTGAACTGCGCATGACGGCTTCAGACAAACTCTTGTCTTTTATAATATAGGATATTGCATTTGTTTGCTTCTGTTGATTTGTCATCACTGTTGCCATAATTATACTAGGGATACAACATTCTAACATTTGCTTAATCATGTAATAGTATTTCTAATGCTTTCTTTAAATGTAATATTCAATTCAAATTTTTCTAATAATTCTATTCGAATTAAATAATAATCAAATTTGAAAATGTTGAATCTATATATTTGTAATAGTATTTCTAATGTTCTCTTTGAATGTAACATTCGAATAATGCAATATTCGAAATAGAAACATATAATTGATATATTTATTTCTATTATGTATCAATTTACTAAATTCCATACAACATTAGCTATAGAACTTCTGAATAGTATTTGTTAAATGGAATGCTACATTCTAAATTTCAAATGTGGATATTTGATTTAATAATAAAAATTCAAAAACTAAAGTAACATTTGATAACCAAATTTTAATCGATTTTAATTCTTATCAACATTCGATTGTCCAAATCGAATGTCCACAGGACTATTCATTCTACTAAACGAATTACACTTTCAGCAAACTCACCCATCCCTAATTAGTACTGGATGCCATAATTTTCGTTATTGGTTCACCATTGTTAATAAATATCCTTTTCACTGACAATTTGTAAGTGACAGTATTCTAATTATATGCTGGTGACATAATAAAGGAACATTTCATCCATAGTATAATCATGTGTTTATTCTAAACTGTATGGGATACAGATACTATTAAACATTATTATTATTATTATTATTGGGAGATTCACAGCAAAAAAAAAAAAAAACATGACAAGAGGAAATGCATTAGTGTGTATTGGGGTAAGGTGTAAGAAAAGAGCTAATGGCAAAGTCATCAGAAGAATAGGTGACAATATTTTACATGGGACATGTTCAGTGTGAGTCATTTTGTCTTGTGAGGATTTCAAGTATAACTTTTTGCCCAAAGTGACATTTTGTCATGATACTTTTAAGGTTGAACATTCCTAAATAACCTTCTTAAAATCAGCATTTATCTGATAACATATCAACAGCAACATCTTAAAAGGGACAATTTACTCAGACATGCAGCTCAGTTCATTTTGCGTTGCTGTAGTAACCACCTTTCAAATGGGCTGTGCTATCGCTCTCTATCTCTCTACTGGGTGGTTGATTTATGCTGCTACCTCTTGTTTTCACATCTTTTATCTAGGCAATACTGCAGTACTGAACATTTTCAAAATAAGTGTATGCTTTAACAGGTAAAACCAGTGATTTCAAAAGACAAACTAAAAGGTAAAGGATCTTTTTTTGTAACCACATTAATAAACTCCAGCACGTAAAATGGATCATTGGGAACTCATTAAAGGCGAGGATATTTTACAGTAAAATGTCCCTATAAACTCCCCTAGGTAGGCCTAAAAGTGGAGCGCAAAAATATTGGTGTTATTGTGCTCTAACACCACTAAAGTTAAATCAATAGTGCTAAATATCTCACATAGTAGAGTTCTATGAAAAATTCACAAATGTTAGACATGTGCTGGGCAGAAAATTTTTTAGGATGGAATTTTCAATTTGGATATTAGAGGAAATTTGTTTTCCAGAATATTCGTTGCTTGCACTATTCGGTTTTTGTTTATTTTAATACAAACATTTACATTAACTTTCATTTAACAAATGTAAATGTTTTGAAGCTACTTATCTTTATGCGTTCTTCTTGCCAGAACCCCGGCCACGCTAAAACCCGACTTAATGCTCTCGGTTCCCAGGACCTGCACTAAGTTTAGCCGGGGCCCTGGCAAAAAGCAAATTGGGTTAGAGGGTGAATTTCATCAGTATTTTTCGTTTTCTTTCATTTTAGTTTGTGCACATGTCTAACCTAGGCTAATTGCTTGAGCAAGGCTGTGAAAAGCCAAAGATGCTCTAAGCGACAGTGCGGATCAGGTCCGACAGACCTCGCTGAATGTGGAGAGCAATACGCTCTCCGTATTCAGCATTGCACCATCAGCTCTTGTGAGTGGCTGGTGCAACGTCGCCCCCTGCAGATTCACGGCCAATCGGCCGCCAGCAGGGGAGTGTCAATCAACCCAATCGTACTCAATTGGATTGAATTGCGGGGATATCTGTCCGTCTGCTCAGAGCAGGCGGACAGGTTATGGAGCAGTGGTCTTTAGACCGCTGCTTCATAACTGGTATTTCTGGCGAGCCTGTAGGCTCTCCAGAAACACAGGGCTTCAAGCTCCATAGGGAGCTTGATAGATATGCCCCTATGCCTAATATTTCGATATAAGATCAAATATACTGCACGAAAAAGAATTGTATGATAACATTATAATACTTTATATGAAAATACTGCAATATTATTTTTCATATTCTTTAAGGTATTCGGTCTTATGTTTTCTCTGAGGGGGTTTTCTACTTGTATCTGAGGACTGATCATGGGCTGTGTTTCCTTCCTCCTCACTGCTGTCAGTGTTATTATCCAGGTTATTGAGTTCTTGGAATAATTTGGTAATTTGGGTATTTCAAAGCCATTATATTCTGCATCAGATTGTCCTGTTCCTTGTGTAGTTTCTTGAAGAGAGAATTCTGAGTAATTGTACGTCCATTTCTTACTACATTGATCATTTATCCTTGGATTCTATATATGGGACAATATCATATAAAGTATTCAACTCTATATCCAACAGCCAAAAGTGAAGGTTTAGGATGATAGTATTTATCTGCGTAAGCTTTCATCTTGGCTTTGGCATGACTGGCTTTTTGTACCAAGTCCTTGTTGAGTGTCTCTGTTAGTGAATCATTTTGATCTGAAGTTTGCTATTGAATAACATCTCTTAAGGCAATCTACCAGTATTGCAGTGTGGAGTTGTCTCTTAGAAAAGAGTATAAATTCTGTTTCCATGGCTGCCTTGCACTGTAGTTGCCCTTAGAAACGTCCCCATAGAACACATGACTCTTTCAGCTTCTGCATTAGCTTGTGGTCACAAAGGAGTAAAGCGCCTATGTTTAAATTCAAGATATTAAGCAAACATTAAACTGAGTGTTGTTAAACGGGGGACCATTATCTGTTTTTACAATTTTAGGTATTCCCAATAAAGAGAAAACTTTTTTAAAAACAGGAATAACTGCAACTAAGGATGTTTAGCTAATAACTTCTATGACTGGGTATCTTGAAAATTCGTCTATAACCACCATCAAGTGATCTCTAATAGGTAATGGGCCATAAAAATCAATACTCACATTGCACCATGGTGCTTCAGGCAATGCAGACATGTTTAAATGTTTTTATGAGCTCCTGGGAATTGTGGCTTGAGACACAATATAACTTCTTACCAACTTTTCTGCTTGTTGATCTATTGATGGAAACCACTCTTTTTCTCTTAATAAACTTTTCATTTCACTGTACCTTGGAGACCATCATGTGCTAAGGATAATACTTGTTGTTGTATACATGTTGTAATAACTATTTGATTACCTTGGAAGATAATGCTGATTTCATTATTTATTGAGAGTTCTTTGCCAAATCTGGGAAATTTCTTCAAATCTTTTCCATTTCAGAGTCAGTTGTGTACCATTTTCCATTTTGTATTAACAAATGATTTTTCAATATAGGATCAGCTAATAATGCTTGTTGTATTACTTCTACACTCAATGATTTAGGTACAGCATGATTAATATTCAGAAATTTCCTAGGTACAGCATAATTAGTAACAAAATTAAGATATTCTTCTGCAACCATAGAACTCTGAGAACTTGTGAATGAATCTGCTGATATAGGATGTCGAGACATATAGGGGCCGAATTATAATTATGCGAGCGGACATGATTCGATATTGCGGATCATGTCCGCTGCACATCGATAAATGCTGACAACAGCATATGCTCTCGGCATTTATCATTGCACCAGCAGTTCTTGTGAACTGCTGGTGCAATGCCATCCCCTGCAGATTTGAGGCCAATCAGCCGCTAGCAGGGGGTGTCAATCAACCCGATCATATTCGATCAGGTTGATTTTCAGAGCAGGTGGACAGGTTATGGAGCAGCGGTCTTTAGACCGCTGCTTCATAACTTGTGTTTTCAGCAAGCCAAAAGGCTCGCCAGAAACACGGGGCATCAAGTTCCATACGGAGCTTGATAAATATGCCCCATTATCTGCTGGGGTCTCTTTATCAGATTTATAAACCACAGTACAATTGTGTGGTTGTAGCCTTAACCCCCATCTTTCAATTTGTTTTGGCTGTTTGGATTTTGGATTATTTCAGATTAACTGTAAAGGTTTATGATCTGTTATCAGTGTAAATGAACAACCATATAAATATAAATAAATAAATTCACAACTCCAAACTATTTCCAGAGCTTCATGTTTTGTTTGAGAGCAATGTTTTTCCACATCGTTTAGGGAACGGCTACCATAAGCAATGATGTAATTCTTGCCTTCTTCTCTCTGCACCAGAATAGCGCCTAAACCAACAGGGCTGGCATCTACTAAAAGAATAGTTTATCGTTGAGAGTTAAAATAGGACATTGTCTTGTCACTGGTCAGTTGTTAAAAAGCCTGTTGTTCAGTATCAGTCCAGCGCCATGACACATCTTTCTTTGTTAACTTTCTCAAAGGTGTGGCAATAGAAGAGAAATTAGGGATGAACGAAAACAGTAATTAAAGGGACAGTCAACACCAGAATTTTTATTTTTTGAAAAAATAAATAAATAGATAATCCCTTTATTACCCATTCCCCAGTTTTGCATAACCAACACAGTTATAATAATACACATTTTACCTCTGTAATTACCTTGTATCTATGCCTCTTCAAATTGCCCCCTTATTTCAGTTCTTTTGACAGACTAGCATTTTAGCCAATCAGTGCTAACTCATTTGGCTAGATTACGAGTTTTGCGTTATGAGCGGCTCGGTACTAACTTGCAAATTATTGTCACCGCTCACCTCCCTATAGCGCTGCTATTACAGGTTTGCAAAACCCAGCGTTAGCAGACAATGGCCTCTAGTTATCAAGCCGTCAACCGCAAATACGCTGGAATTCTGCAGTGTATGTGTGGCGAGGCTGATTCGCCGTAGTTATCAAGCCCTACAGCCCGGCAAAAGTAGAATATAGTGACGTAACTTACGATCCGTCGGACTCCAACACAGATCGATGGTTACGTCACTACAGATGTTCCGAACGCAAGTTCGGCACAATCTGACTACTTTTGGTAGTTATCAAACTACTACCAGGTACGCTCGCCACTATTCCGGCCCAGCGTACTTAGTTTTCAATCTGCCGCCCTGGAGGTGGCGGATCCCATAGGAATCAATGGGAGTATGCCAGCAGCGAGAGCTCATGTTCGCTGCTGCCCGATATCCCATTGATTCCTATGGGAGATGTCTGCCCCTAACACCCTAACATGTACCCTGAGTCTAAACACCCCTAATCTGTCCCCCCTACACCGCCGCCACCTACATTATACATATTAACCCCTAAACCGCCGCTCCCGGACCCCGCCACAACTATAATAAATATATTAACCCCTAAACCGCCGCTCCCAGACCCCGCCGCAACTATAATAAATATATTAACCCCTAAATCGCCGCTCCCGGACCCCGCCGCAACTATAATAAATATATTAACCCCTAAACCGCCACTCCCGGACCCCGCCGCAACTATAATAAATATATTAACCCCTAAACCGCCGCTCCCGGACCCCGCCACCACCTAATAATACCTATTAACCCCTAATCTGCCCCCCCTATACCGCCGCCACTATATTAAACTTATTAACACCTAAACCTAAATCTAACCCTAACCCTAACACCCCCTAACTTAAATATTATTTTAATAAATCTAAATAAAAATTGCTATTATTAATTAAATTATTCCTATTTAAAAATAAATACTTACCTATAAAATAAACCCTAATATAGCTACAATATAACTAATAGTTATATTGTAGTTATTTTAGGGTTTATATTTATTTTACAGGCAACTTTGTATTTATTTTAACCAGGTACAATAGTTATTAAATAGTTAATAACTATTTAATAACTATCTAGCTAAAATACTTACGGCTAGATTTAGAGTTCTGCGGCCAAAGGGGTGCGTTAGCTACGCGTGCTTTTTTCCCCCCGCACCTTTTAAACAACGCTGGTATTTAGAGTTCACAGAAGGGCTGCGTTAGGCTCCAAAAAGGGAGCGTATAGCATAATTTACCGCCACTACAACTCTCAATACCAGCGGTGCTTACAGACGCGGCCAGCTTAAAAAACGTGCTCCTGCACGATTTCCCCATAGGAAACAATGGGGCAGTTTGAGCTGAAAAAAACCCTAACACCTGCAAAAAAGCAGCGTTCAGCTCCTAACGCAGCCCCATTGTTTCCTCTGGGGAAACACTCTCTAAGTCTGCACCTAACACCCTAACATGCACCCCGAGTCTAAACACCCCTAGCCTTACACTTATTAACCCCTAATCTGCCGACCCCTCTATCGCTGACACCTGCATTATACAATTAACCCCTAATCTGCCGCTCTGTACACCACCACAACCTACGTTATCCCTATGAACCCCTAATCTGCTGCCCCTAACCCCCGCCGACCCCTATATTATATTTATTAACCCCTAATCTACAGCCCCCAATGTCGCCGCTACCTACCTACAATTATTAACCCCTAATCTGCCGACCGGACTTCACCGCTACTATAATAAATGTATTAACCCCTAAAGCTAAGCCTAACCCTAACACTAACACCCCCCCTAAGTTAAATATAATTTTTATCTAACGAAATAAAATAATTCTTATTGAATAAATTATTCCTATTTAAAGCTAAATACTTAACTGTAAAATAAACCCTAATATAGCTACAATATAAATAATAATTATATTGTAGCTATTTTAGGATTTATATTTATTTTACAGGGAACTTTGTATTTATTTTAACTAGGTACAATAGCTATTAAATAGTTAATAACTATTTAATAGCTACCTAGCTAAAAGAAATACAAAATTTCCTGTAAAATAAATCCTAACCTAAGTTACAATTAAACCTAACACTACACTATCATTAAATTAATTAAATAAATTAACTACTATTACCTAAAATTAAATACAATTAAATAAACTAAACAATAGTACAAACAAAAAAAATTCTAAATTACAAAGTAATCAGTTCTTTTACCAGCCCTTAAAAGGGATTTTTGCGGGGCATTGCCCCAAAGTAATCAGCTCTTTTACCTGTAAAAAAAAATACAACGCGCCCCCAACATTAAAACCCACCACCCACATACCCCTACTTTAACCCATCCAAACCCCCCTTAACTCTAACCCCCTTAAGATCTCCCTACCTTGAGTCTTCTTCACTCAGCCGAGCCAGATTCTTCATCCAAGCGGAGCAGAAGAGGTCCTCTATCCGGTCTTCATCCAAGCGGCGTCTTCTATCTTCAATCATCCGGAGCGGAGCCATCTTCCATCCAGCCGACGCGGATCCATCTTCTTCCAACGACGTCCTAACACCAAATGAAGGTACCTTTAAAGGACGTCATCCAAGATGGCGTCCCTCGAATTCTGATTGGTTGATAGGATTCTATCAGCCAATCGGAATTAAGGTAGGAAAAATCCGATTGGCTGATCCAATCAGCCAATCGGATTGACCTTGCATTCTATTGGCTGTTCGGAACAGCCAATAGAATGCGAGGGCAATCCGATTGGCTGATTGGATCAGCCAATCAGATTGAGCTTCAATCCGATTGGCTGATTGAATCAGCCAATCAGATTTTTCCTACCTTAATTCCGATTGGCTGATAGAATCCAATCATCCAATCGGAATTCGAGGGACGCCATCTTGGATGACGTCCCTTAAAGGTACCTTCATTCGGTGTTAGGACGTCGTTGGAAGAAGATGGCTCCGCATCAGCTGGATGGAAGATGGCTCCGCTCCGCTCCGGATGAATGAAGATAGAAGACACCGCTTGGATGAAGACTTCTACCGGATGGAGGAACTCTTCTGCCCCGCTTGGATGAAGAATTCGGCTCGGCTGAGTGAAGACGGCTCAAGGTAGGGAGATCTTCAGGGGGTTAGTGTTAGGTTTTTTAAGGGGGGTTTGGGTGGGTTAGAGTAGGGGTATGTGGCTGGTGGGTTTTAATATTGGGAGGGTTGTATTTTTTTTTACAGGTAAAAGAGCTGATTACTTTGGGGCAATGCCCCACAAAAAGCCCTTTTAAGGGCTGGTAAAAGAGCTGATTACTTTGTAATTTAGAATAGGGTAGGACATTTTTTTTTATTTTGGGGGGCTTTATTATTTTATTAGGGGGCTTAGATTAGGTGTAATTAGTTTAAACTTCTTGTAATTCTTTATTTTCTGTAATTTAGTGTTTTTTTGTATTATAGTTTAGTTTATTTAATTGTATTTAATTTTAGGTAATTGTAGTAAATTTATTTAATTAATTTAATGATAGTGTAGTGTTAAGTTTAATTGTAACTTAGGTTAGGATTTATTTTACAGGTAATTTTGTATTTATTTTAGCTAGGTAGTTATTAAATAGTTATTAACTATTTAATAGCTATTGTACCTGGTTAAAACAAATACAAAGTTGCCTGTAAAATAAAAATAAATCCTAAAATAGCTACAATATAATTATTAATTATATTGTAGCTATCTTAGGGTTTATTTTACAGGTAAGTATTTATTTTTAAATATGAATAATTTAGTTAATAATAGTAATTTTTATTTAGATTTATTAAAATAATATTTAAGTTAGGGGGTGTTAGGGTTAGGGTTAGACTTAGGTTTAGGGGTTAATAAGTTTAATATAGTGGTGGCGGTATAGTTGGGCAGGATAGGGGTTAATAAATTTAATATAGTTGGCGGCGGGGTCCGGAAGCGGCGGTTTAGGGGTTAAACAACTTATTTAGTTGCGGCGGGGTCCAGGAGCGGCGGTTTAGGGGTTAATGAGTTTAATGTAGGTGGCGGCGGTGTAGTGGGGGGGCAGGATAGGGGTTAATAAATGTAATGTAGGTGGCGGTGGGCTCCGGGAGCGGCAGTTTAGGGGGTTAAACAGTATAGTATAGTGTGGGTGCTTAGTGACAGGCTATCAAGAAAGCTGCGAAGAAGCCAATGAGCAGTGAGATCGATGACTGTCAGTTAACAACAGTCTGCTGCTCATCGCTCCGTACTTGGTGCGCGGCTTCTTGACAGCTTTCTTGATAACTTTGGTGAACGTATTCAGGTCTGCGGCGGCGATGGTAGGCGAGATTGGGCCGGCGAATGCAGGAAAGTAGATGGCTTCATAACTAGAGGCCAATAAGTGAGCGTTGAGCAAAATTGAGCTCCATACCGCACTCCAATACCAGCGCTGCTTTGAGTTGGTTTTACGTGCTCGTGCATGATTTCCCCATAGACATCAATGGGGAGAGCCGGCTGAAAAAAAGCCTAACACCTGCAATAAAGGAGTGTAAAGCTCTGTAACACAGCCTCATTGATTCCTATGGTTAAAGAAAATGTATGTTTACACCTAACACCCTAACATAAACCCCGAGTCTAAACACCCCTAATCTGCCGCCCCCGACATCGCCACCACCTACATTATACTTATTAACCCCTAATCTGCCACCCCCGACATTGCCACCACCTACCTACACTTATTAACCCCTAATATTCCGCCCCCAATGTCGCCGCCACTATACTAAAGATATTAGCCCCTAACCCTAACGTAACCCTAACCCTAACGTAACCCTAACCCTAACACCCACTAACTTAATGTAATTAAAACAAATCTAAATAAAACCTACTATTAATACCTAAATAATGCCTATTTAAAACTAAATACTTATCTGTAAAATAAACCCTAAGATAGCTAGAATATAACTAATAGTTACATTGTAGCTATCTTAGGGTTTATTTTTATTTCACAGCTAAGTCTGTATTTATTTTAACTAGGTAGACTAGTTTGTAAATAGTTATTAACTATTTACTAACTAACTAGTCAAAAAAAATACAAATTTACCTGTAAAATAAAATCTAACCTGTCTTACACTAACACCTAACCTTACACTCCGATGTCCGGAGCGGCAGATTTGGGGTTAATAATTTTATTTTAGAGTTTGCGATGCCGGAGGGCCTCGGTTTAGGGGTTAATAGGTAGTTTATGGGTGTTAGTGTACTTTGTAGCACTTTAGTTATGAGTTTTATGTTACAGCTTTGCAGCGTAAAACCCATAACTACTGACTTTCAGTTTACTGTACGAATCGTGTAGTTATAAGCTGTACCGCTAACTTTTTGGCTGGAAAGGCAAACTCATAATACCGGCGCTGTGGAAGTCCCATTGAAAAAGGACTTTTTTAAAGCTGTGGTAGAGCCATAACGCTGCTTTTTCACTCATAACGCGAAACTCGTAATCTAGCCAATTGTTATTTATATGGCACACACAAACTAACGTCCTCTAGTGGTGACAAACTTTCAAAATGCATTTAGATTAGAGGCGGCCTTCATGGTCTAAGAAATTAGCAATGAGCCTACCTAGGTTTAGCTTTCAACTAAGAATACCAAGAGAACGAAGCAAAATTGGAGATAAAAGTAAATTGGAAAGTTGTCAAAAAATGACATGCCCTATTTGAACCATGAAAATACTGCTGTACTAACCGATCTGATACAGAACCTGTGTACTTTCTAGGTGAGACTCCATTCAAAAGCATTATAAGTCCCAAATTGGATGAGGTTTCTAAACTCAGAAAAATAATTTTGACCCTTTACAACATAAAAAAAAGTTACTGTTTTGTTGTGTTTGAATGTTATTGTGGTTGTAAATTTATCAATGACATTAAGGGGCTTAGTTGACCCATATGCCTATATATATATATTTATGTTGCTCTGTAATAACCATGGTTGTGGTTTTAACATGTGAAAAGTTTTTCCCCCCACTAATTTGACAGCATATCCTGAATCAATCAATGCAGTGATGTTAGTGCCATTAAAGGGACAGTCTGCTCCAGAATTTGTATTGTTTTAAAAGATAGATAATCCCTTTATTGCACTTTCCCCAGTTTTGCATAACCAACACAGTTATTTTAATATACTTTTTACCTCTTTGATTACCTTGTATCTAAGCCTTTTGCAGACTGACCCTTGTTTCAGTTCTTTTGACAGATTTGCGTTTTGGCCAATCAGTGCTAACTCATAAATAACTCAACGGGAGTGAGCACAATGTTATCTAAATGGCAACTATGAACTAGCGCCGTCTTGCTGTGAAAAACTGTCAAAATACACTGAAATAATAGGCGGCCTTCAAGAGCTTAGAAATTAGCATATGAGCCTACCTAGGTTTAACTTTCCACAAAGAATACCAAGGGAATAAAACACATTTGATCATAAAAGTAAAATGGCAAGTTGTTTAAAATTGCATGACCTATCTGAATCATGAAAGTTTAATTTTGACTAGAATTGCATTACAGAATTAAAAACGCTGACAAACTAACAAGTAATTAAAGAAATTTGCAAATTAACCACTTCTCAGGCCAGAAGAAAATGATCTGATCTTTGAATACATGAGCAAACTATTTTCAAGGCTGTATTTTCTGATCAATCTTTCATGATTTTTTTTTTTTTTTTTTTATATTCTATTTTTTTCCTCTAAAGACATTTTCTTGTAATTTCCAGATTTTGGAGAATAAATTCTCTGTGATTTCCTCCACAGGATATAATAGCTTTTCAGTACCAGGATGAGATGCTTATTATGTTGGTTTTTTTTAGACAGAGAAATTTTCAAACATAAAACACAATGTTCAAATATATTAAGGGCACTTTGATTCATCATATTGTAAACTTTTTGTAAGGATAATTTCAGTCTGAAACTTTTCTTTTGTCCTTGAATCTGATTGTACTAAAAATAAGAATCAAAATGTTATGTGAAATTCATTCATAGTTGAATAGAGTCTTCCTTTTCTATGTTTAGGAATTATGAGAAAAAATGAATATACATATAAGACTCCAATCAGTCTGCATTTTAAAGGGCGCTAGGTAAACAATATTTGGAAGCTTTTTTATGTATCAGTTTGTGTGTGTGTATGTGTGAGTTTGTGTGTGTGTTTGTGTGTGTGTGTGCCTATGTATGAGTTTGGGTATGTATATGCATGAGTTTGTGTGAGTATGTGTGAGTTTGAGTGAGTTTGAGTATGAATTTGCATATGTGTGTATGGGTCTGTGTGGGTATGTGTGAGTGTATGTATGAGTTTGTGTGTGTGTGTATGAGTTTGTGTGTGTGTTTATGTATGAGTTTGTGGGTGTGTTTATATGAGTGTGTTTGTGTGTATGAGTTTGTATGTGCGTGTATGTATAAGTTTGTATGTGTGTGTGAGTTTGTGCGTGTGTATGTATGAGTTTGTGTGTGTATGTATGAGTTTGTGTGTGTATGTAAGAGTTTGTGTGTATCTGTATATGTATGTGTTTGTGTGTGTGTGTAAATATGTATGAGTTTGTGTGTGTGTGTTTATGTATGAGTGTGTTTTTTTTATGAGTGTGTGTGTGTGTATGAGTCTGTATGTGCGTTTATGTATGAGTTTGTGTGTGTATGTATGAGTTTGTGGGGGTGTGTGTGTGTATGTATGAGTTTGTGTGTATGTGTGAGTTTGTGTGTGTATGTAAGAGTTTGTGTGTGTGTTTGTCTCTATGAGATTGTGTGTGTGTGTGTGTGTTTGAGTTGGTTGGTGTGTTTATGTATGAGCGTGTGTGTATGAGTTTGTATGTGCATGCATGTATGAGTTTGTGTGTGCATGTATGAGTTTGTGTATGTGTGTGTATGTATTAGTTTGTGTGTGTGCATGTATGAGTTTGTGCATGTGTGGGTATGTATGAGTTTATGTGTGTGTATGTATGATTTTGAGTGTGTATGTATGAGTTTGTGTGTGTAGGTATGAGTTTGTGTGTGTATGTATGAGTTTGTGCATGTGTGTGTATGTATAAGTTTGTGTGTTTATGTATGAGTTTGTGTGTGTATGTATTAGTTTATGTGTGTGTAAGTATGAATTTTTATATGTATATATGTCTGTGTATGTATGAGTTTGTGTGTGTATATATGTATGAGTTTGTGTGTGTGTTTATGTATGAGTTTGTGCGTGTGTTTATGTATGAGTGTGTGTATGAGTCTGTATGTGTGTGTATGTATAACTTTGTGCGTATGTATGAGTTTGTGTGTATGTGTAAGTTTGTGTGTGTATGTAAGAGTTTGTGTGTGTGTATGAGATTGTGTGTGTGTATGATTCTGTGTGTTTATGTATTAGTTTGTGTGTGTATGTAAGAGTTTGTTTGTTTGTTTGTGTATGTATGAGTGTGTATGTACAAGTTTGTGTTTATGTATGAGTTTGTGTGTGTATGTATGAGTTTGTGCATGTGTGTGCGTATGTATGAGTTTGTGTGTGTATGTATGTATGAGTTTGTGCAATATGTGTGAGTTTGTGTGTGTGTATGTAAGAGTTTGTGTGTGTGTGTGTGTGTGTGTTTGTATCCATGAGATTTTGTGTGTGTGTGTATGAGATTGTGTGTGTGTGTATGAATTTGTGTGTGCGTGTATGTATGAGTTTGTGTGTGTATGTACAAGTTTGTGTGTGTTTATGTATGAGTTTCTGTGTGTGTATATATATATGAGTTTGTGGGTGTGTTTATGTATGAGTTTCTGTGTGTGTATATATGAGTTTGTAGTGTGTTTATGTATGAGTATGTGTGTGTGTATGTATACGTTTGTGGGTCTGTTTATTAGTTTGTGTATGTATGAGTTTGAGTGTGTGTGAGGTTGTGTGTGTATGTATGAATTTATGTGTGTGTTTATGTACGAATTTGTGTGTGTATGTATGAATTTATGTGTGTGTTTATGTATGAGTTTGTGTGTGTATGTATGCATGTATGAGTTTGTGGGTCTGTTTATGAGTTTGTTTGTGTGTGTGTATGTATGTACAGTATGTGTTTGTGTGTGTATGTTTGCGTTTTAGTATATATACTGGCCTCTAGTTATCAACGTGTCTACTTACCTGCCTTCGCCGGCCCCAATACGCCCGCCTAAGCTCGCCTCACATCGCCGCCACGGACCTGAATACGCTTGCCAAAGTTATCAAAAAAGCTCTCAAAAAGCCGCACACCAAGTACGGGGCGATGAGCAGCGGAATGTGATAGTTATCACTCATCCGATCTCGCTGCTCTTCGGCTTTTTCCCAGATTTATTGATAAGCTGTCACTAAGCACCCACACTAAACTACACTGTTCTACCGCCTATACCGGCACCCCTGGAGCCCCCCGCAACTAAATAAAGTTATTAACCCCTAAACCGCCACTCCTAGACCCAGCCGCAACTATAATAAATGTATTAACCCCTAAACCGCTGCTCCCGGACCCCGCCGCCACCTACATAATACCTATTAACCCCTATCCTGCCCCCCCATACTGCCACCACCTATAATAAATTTATTAACCCCTATCCTGTGGATCCCGGACCCCGCCGCAACTAAATAATTTTTTTCACCCCTAAACCGCCGCTCCCGGACCCCGTCGCCACCTATATTAAACTTATTAACCCCTAATCTGCCCCCCCTACACCGCCGCAACCTATAATAAAATTATTAACCCCTAAACCTAAGTCTAACACTAACCCTAACACCCCCTATCTTAAATATTAATTAAATAAATCTAAATAAATATAACTCTTATTAAATTAATTATTCCTATTTAAAACGAAATACTTACCTATAAAATAAACCCTAAGATAGCTACAATATTACTAATAATTATATTGTAGCTATTTTAGGATTTATTTTTATTTTACAGGCAAATTTAGCTATTAAATAGTTATTAACTATTTAATAGCTACCTAGTTAAAATAAAGACAAATTTACCTGTAAAATAAAAACTAACCTAATTTACAATTACACCTAACACTACACTATCATTAAATAAATTATTCCTATTTAAAACTAAATACTTACCTGTAAAATAAACCCTAAGATAGCTACAATGTAATTAATAATTACATTGTAGCTATTTTAGGATTTATATTTATTTTACAGGTAACTGTATTTATTTTAACTAGGTAGAATAGTTATTAAATAGTTATTAACTATTTAATAACTACCTAGCTAAAAGAAATACAAAATTACCTATAAAATAAATCCTAACCTAAGTTACAATTAAACCTAACACTACACTATCATTAAATAAATTAAATTAATTAACTACAAATACCTACAATTAAATACAATTAAATAAACTAACTAAAGTACAAAAAATAAAAAAAACTAAGTTACAAAAAATAAAAAAATATTACAAGATTTTTAAGCTAATTACACCTTATCTAAGCCCCCTAATAAAATAACAAAGTCCCCCAAAATAAAAAATGCCATACCCTATTCTAAATTACAAAAGTTAACAGCTCTATTACCTTACCAGCCCTTTAAAGGGCCTTTTGCAGGGCATGCCCCAAAGTAATCAGCTCTTTTGCATGTACAAAAAAATACAACCCCCCCAACATTAAAACCCACCACCCACATACCCCTACTCTAACCCACCCAAACCACCCTTAAACAAACCTAACACTAACCCCCTGAAGATCATCCTACCTTTAGCCGTCTTCAGCCAGCCGACCACCGATGGAACAGAAGAGGACATCCGCAGCGGCCAAAGTCATCATCCAAGGGGCGCTGAAGAGGTCTTCCATCCGATAGAAGTCTTCATCCATGCGGCGTCTTCAATCTTCATCCATTCGGAGCAGAGACTTCTTCAAACGAGCCGATGCGGAGCCATCCTCTTCCAACGATGCCTACCCGACGAATGGATATTCCTTTAAGTGACGTCATCCAAGATGGCGTCGCTCGAATTCGTTTTAGTATATATATTTATGTGTTTGTGTGTGTGTGATTATGTATGAGCTTGTGTCTGTGTGTGTGTGATTATGCATGAGCTTGTGTTTGTGTGTGTGTGTATGCATGAGTTTGTGTGTGTATGTATGAGTTTGTGTGTGTGTATGTATGAGTTTGTGTGTGTGTGTTTGTATGACTTTGTGTGTGTGTATGAGTTAGACAGTGGAGGGCAGAATAGCCCGTAACAAACATAAGAATTAAGGCCCTTAGGAGTGTGCTGCTGTGAAGTGGCAACAATGTTGCATTAGTGTGCGTGTGTATGTATGAGTTTGTGTGCGTGTGTGTGTATGTATGAGTTTGTGTGTGTGTTTTTATACATGAGTTTGTGTTTGTGTGTATGAATTTTTGTGTGTATGTATGAGTTTGTGTGTGTGCGTATGTATGAGTTTGTTTGTGAATGTAAGAGTTTGTGTGTGTTTGTATGTATGAGTTTGTGTGTGTATGTATGAATTTATGTGTGTGTTTATGTATGAGTTTGTGTGTGTGTTTATGCATGAATTTGTTTGTGTGTGTGAGAGTTTGTGTGTGTGTGTATGTATGTGTTTGTGGGTGTGTTTATGTATGAGTTTGTGTGTGTGTATGTGTGAGTGTGTGTGTATGTATGTATGAGTTTGTGTGTGTCTTTATGCATGGGTTTGTGTACATATATGTATAAGTTTGTGAGTGTTTGTATGTTTGTGTGTGTGTGTATTAGTTTGTGTGTGTATGTATGAGTTTGTGTGTGTATGTATGAGTTTGTGTGTATGTTTGAGTTTATGGATGTGTTTATTTATGATTTGTGTGTGTATGTATGAGTTTGTGCTTGTGTGTATGAGATTGTGTGTGTATGTGTGAGTTTGTGTATGTATGAGTTTGTGGGTATATGTATGAGGTTGTGTGTGTATGTATGAGTTTGTGTGTGAGTGTATGTGTTTGTGTGTTTACGCCTGATTTTGTGTATGTGTGAGTTTGTGTGTGTATGTATGAGTTTATGTATGAGTTTGTGTGTGTATGTATGTATGTATCAGTTTGTGTGTGTGTGTTTATGCATGCATTTTTGTGTGTGTGCGAGAGTTTGTGTGTATATGTATGTGTTTGTGGGTGTGTTTATGTAGGAGTTTGTGTGTGTGTATACTGTATATGAGTTTGTGTGTGTCTTTATGTATGGGTTTATGTACAAATATGTATATGCTTGTGTGTGTTTGTATGTGTATGTATGAGTTTGTGTGTGTGTTTATGTATGAGTTTGTGTGTGTATGTATGTGTTTGTGTGTGTATGTATGAGTTTGTGTATGTATGAGTTTGAGTGTGTTTGTGTGTGTGAGAGAGCTTGTGTGTGGTTGAGCTTGTATGTGTTTGCGTTATGTATGAGTTTGTGTGTGTGTATGTATGAGTTTGTGCGTATGTTTAAGTTTATGGGTGTGTTTATTTATGAGTTTGTGTGTGTGTATGTATGAGTTTGTGTATGTATGAGTTTGAGTGTGTGTATGAGTTTGTGTGTGGTTGAGCTTGTATGTGTGTGTTTATGTATGAGTTTGTGTGTGTGTGTGTGTGTATGTATGAGTTTGTGTGTGAGTGTGTGTGCGTGTGTATATATGAGTTTGTGTGTGTGTTTTTATACATGAGTTTGTGTTTGTGTGTATGAATTTTTTGTGTGTATGTATGAGTTTGTGGGTGTGTTTATTTATGAGTTTGTGTGTGTATGTATGAGTTTGTGCTTGTGTGTAAGCATGAGTTTTTGTGTGTATGTATGAGATTGTGCGTGTGTGTGTATGTATGGGTTTGTTTGTGTGTATGTATGAGTTTGTGTGTGTGTATATATGAATGAATGAGTTTGTATGCGTGTGTATGTATGAGTTTGTGTGTGTGTGTATGTATGAGTTTGTGTGTGTGTGTGTGTGTGTTTGTATGAGTTTGTGTGTGTGTAATATGTATGAGTTATATAGTGGAGGGCAGAATAGCCCGTAACAAACATAAGAATTAAGGCTCTTAGGAGTGTGCTACTGCGAAGTGGCAACAATGTTGCATTAGTGTGGGTGGGGATTGGGCTTACCTATAAGAAGCCAAGTTACAGGCCCCAGACCCTCTTTCCAGCTCATCTTCACAGCTTGCAGGATCTTCATTTTGTCTGATACCAGTTTGCTGCAGCATGGATTGCTCGACCGGAGTAACTGTGAGGATAGAAGAGTTGGAGCAGCTGATGATAGGGGACTTTGACTCAGAGGAGGATGTCATAACGCCATCACCCTGAGACCCCATAAGTCATGCCCCAGTCTCTTCTTTGTATCCCGAGGTGCGCATGGTCGCCCCCTCTCAGGCCCCGCCGTCTGCATCGGTTCCTTCATCTTGCCCCCCTCCCCTTGCTTCCCCCGCTTGTCCGGTGGTTGGGCCTGGGTTTGTTGTCCCTCCATAAAAAATTCTGCCCCCTAATGTGTCGGTGGCTGGAACTTTCACCGTCGGTTACCTTATCCGGCGATGCAGTGTCGGCTGTGGTTCCGCTCCTTCAGTCCCTGGCGTCGGTCAGCGTCTGCGTCACGGGAATCTTCATCCATGCGGGCAGCCATGTCTGCTTTGGATGACGTCACTTCCGGTTTGGTCGTTTCTAGTGACATCACGTCCGGTGATGTCACTTCCGGTACGGCCATTCGGGAACAGCATCGTCTTCACCTCCGGGGTGCTCAGGTAAGAGAGGAGTACTTTGGGGGGGGGGGGGGGGGGCGGCCGTGGTGGGGGCGCAGCTTGCCACTGAGGATCAGCGCTCGTGCGGGGCAATGCGATTGGTACTTTAGGGGGCCAAGGTCGCTAGCCACGTGGGAACATTTTGCAGGGTGACAAACTTCCTGTGGTGGCCATTATTGGTGATTATGAGCAGGCTGTAGGCCTGACTGGGGGTATGCCAGCTACATTGGATACTTTAGGGCCTCAGCAATTATCTAGTCAGGCAGGGGGTAAGAAGTGGGCCGGTAGTAATTCACGGCCTAGTAGGAGCCATGCAGCCACATTGTGATGCACTCGTAGTGCATCGCGGGGCACATGTGGGTCATCCGCAGGTGTGTGTCCCAGCGGGGCCTTTCCGGGTGTCACTACTAGGGCCTCTGCTAAGAAGGTCTCTAGCATTCCGCCAAGTTTATGTCAGGGAGCTGCAATAAGTGCAGAACAGGGTCCTAGTAGGCAAGTTCAGTTTGCTAATGTGGTGTTAGATGTGCAAGTGGGGAGTGTGTCTGAGAGCATGGAGACTGTGTGTGGCGCAGGGTCCAGGAGTGATAGCCCAGGGGGGATTTATTCCATGTTTGATCGTCCCTTGTCCTTCTCCCGTGGCACTCCTCTCTCTCAATTTTCATTTCAGGATACCATGGAGTCTCAAAGTGCGTTTGTAGCTGTGCAGCCAGGTCCAGGTGGTCGTGGTGATGAGGAGCAGAGCCGTGAGCAGCCATCAACTTCCTCCGGGCCCCTGCCTGTGCAGCGTCCTCTTGGAACTGGTAAGGCCATTTTGTCTTCCGTGCATAGGGGTTTTAGTTCATCTTCTGATGATTCTGGGTCTGAAAGTGATAGATCACTGGGGTTGGAGGCCAAGAGTCAGAAGAGAATGTATAGGATGATGAAATGGTTAGTTGAGGAAAGAAAGGTCATGGGTCTCCCCCTCCCCCCTGGTTCATCCAACATTGAGCCCTGTGTTCTGTTGCTGACACCTCCCGCGCTAGTGGAGGTTGCTAGCCCTGAGGTGACAACTAGACGTAAGACGGCTATGTATAGAGACATGCATTGGTTTCCCTCATTCAGCCTTCATAAGCATCTCAAATTCTAAAATGTTTAGACGGATTCTGGAAGGTAAATACGTCCACATGCTCAAACTCTCTGCCGAATCCTATTTCCAGAAACAAATGGTGGAGGACGGAACGGGCACCAAGAAGTTCAAAAGGCCTGATTCGTTTGATGAGTGGCGTAAATGTTTTTGGGTGTATGCCTCATGCTATATCACTAAATTTCCCAATCAGGCATTGGATATTCTGAAATATCAGGTTGCCATTAAAACCATTTATGAACAGTATAGGCAAGGGGCGTGGCGCAACTATGATGTGGTGTTTCGGCAGAAGAAGGTTGGTAACCCTCTCGTGTCTTTCGGGGATGTAGACTTGCGGCTATGGGTGCAGTTGGGGCCTGAAAAGAAGGTCATACCTGGGCAGGTGCCCACAGGACCTTCCGGCAATCGAGCCCCTCAGCGTTCTTGATGGCATCCCATGGGGGTTTGCTGGCGATTCCAGCATCAGCTCTTCACCAAGCCACCATGCTTGTAAGCACTGCGGGGGTGGCCACTCTGGGTCCAAGTGCACCAGATCCCAG
Source organism: Bombina bombina (assembly GCF_027579735.1). Taxonomy (NCBI): domain Eukaryota; kingdom Metazoa; phylum Chordata; class Amphibia; order Anura; family Bombinatoridae; genus Bombina; species Bombina bombina. Next base: position 950,003,423 of record NC_069499.1, read on the forward strand.
GAAGCCAGTCGCTCTCAGGAGCGGCCGGGTTCTGAGGCCCAAGCCTTTCGTTGCTGGAAAGGGCGGCCACCCCACTGAGGGTAGTCGTAATTGAAAAATGGTTGCTGCTTTATCCTGATCGGGGGGCGCCGATTTACTTTTCCCCATCAGCTCAGCAGTTGTAGGTTCCTCTGTTCGTAGGAATCTGAAATCGGCATATCAATTTCCCAGCGTCATGGGGGAGAAATTGGGCAAGGAGATAGCTTTGGGCGGCAAGGCCGGCCCATTTGGGGAAATTCTGATTCCAGGGTTTATCATCTCTCCTTTAGGGGTCATTCCAAAGAAGGAGCCGGGTAAGTATCGGCTCATTCAGCACCTTTCCTCTCCAAAGGGGCATTCGGTTAACAATGCTATTTCTCCCGAACTTAGTCCAGTTCATTAACAATCCTTCGACAACGCGCTTGCACTGGTCCGAAGGGCAGGGGCTTTTTTCGTGAAACTGGATGTGGAATCTGCGTTTCAGCTCCTTCCTATTCACCCCTCCTCCTTTTGCCTCATCATGGGGTGTTGGTTTGAGGGAAAGTATTTTGTAGACAAATGCTTGCCTATGGGTTGCTCCATCTCATGTGCCTATTTTGAAGCTTTCAGTAGTTTCTTGCACTGGGACATTGTGGCGGTTGCTGGTTTCGATGGTTTGGCACAATATCTGGATTTTTTCCTGCTTGTAGGGCGTGCCGGATCTGCTGACTGCGCCTTCTTGATGAAGGTCATTAGATTCCTGCTGGCCAGAATGGGTGTCCCTTTGGCAGAGGACAAGACCCAGGGTCCTTGTACGTGCCTTACTTTTCTGGGCATAGAAATCGACTCGGCGGCAATGCAATGTTGCTTGCCGCAGGATAAAATTGCCCGCATGCTGGGGGCTGTCAGGTCCATGAAATCGGAGCCTTATAGGTCCGTAAAGGATCTTCAGACCCTATTGGGCCTCCTGAATTTCGGCAGCAGGATTATTCCTATGGGTAGGATATTCCTTTGACGGCTTGAATGTCAGTTGTGCAGGGAGTGGTCCCAAACACATAGGTTTCGCGTTTCAGCTGAAATGGTAGATGAACTCGCAGTATGGGAGCATTTTCTGAGCCATTTTAATGGTATCTGCCTATGGCGGAAGGCTGTTTCTTCCAACTCAGCGATTCAGTTGTTCACAGACACAGCAGTGTCCCACGGGTACGATTCCTTTTTGTCTGTTCAATGGAGTGCCGGCCCGTGGCCTTAGTCATGGGTTGAAAAGGGGCTTTTTCGGAATCTGTATCTTTTGGAGCTTTTCCCCATCATAGTGGCCCTTGAGGTTTGGGACGAGCAGCTCTGAGGCCACAAAGTGGTATCTGGACGGATAACATGGGTGTTGTCTTTGCCATTAACAAGCTCTAATCTGGGTCTCCTCCGGTGGTGTGATACTTAAGGCTCCTGGTGCTGAGGTGTCTGCACCTGAACATTGTGTTCCATGCTAAGCATGTCCCTGGTGTCCAGAATTGGACTGCTGATGCGATCTCCCATTTTCAATGGGAAACCTTCTATGCATTAGTTCCTCAGGTGGATACTAACGGATACCTTTTTTCCTGATTATCTATGGCAGGTGGCGCTGGATGGGGACCTTTGATTGTTATGATCCAGTCTTCGCTGGCCCCTTCTACCTGGAACACTTATGTGAAGCACTGGTCTGAGTGGATTGCTTTCTGCGATAGGACGGGTCCGGCTATCTTGTGATGGTGACCAATGGGGTCTTCTGGAGTGGATCACCAAGCTTAAAGGTAACAGGGTATCCAGAGGAGTGGTCGGTTCTCACCTGACCGCCATGTCCTTCTTCTGTAAGCTATATGGCCTTGCTGACTCTTCAAAAACCTTCCTGGTTAGGCAAGTATTGAGGGGTTGGGGCATATGCCCAGAACATAGGACGTCACAATCAAACGATTGTTTGTCCTGTGTCAAGCTTTGCCTGCAGTGTGTTCTTCTGCCTACGAGTCTACCCTATTCTCCACTGCATTCGGTTGGCTTTTCAAGGGCACTCAGGGTGGGGGAATTGATCCCCCCTTGAGGAACAAGCCTGGAGGTCTTCAGGCCTTTCATGTCAAGAACGACGAGTTGTCTATTCTTGTGTTTATTCCCACATCGAAGACCGTCCAAGAAGGGAAAGTAATTTGGATGTCTTTACCGGCCCACAAGGGTTCAGCTTGTTGCCCAATCAGGCTCCTCAGGACCTACATGGACGTGCATCCGAGGGTCCGTCACAGTTCCTTGTTCATGGGGAACGGTTCCCAGTTGACAAGATTTCAAATCAGGAGATTCCTGAGCTGGCCAGCATCGACTACCACCCGCCACGGGTTTGGGTTGGTTTGCTGACTACATTAGATCACTGGGGAGATGGAGGTCTAAGAGATACCTGTTGTACGTTAGGCCATTAACTGTGTGAATTTTTTGTTTCAATTTGCGATGTTCCCGTTAGCTGTTGTTTCTTTGCAGGTCGAGGGATGGTCCATTGGGAGTGTGCATCACAGGTCAATCCTACATCCATTGGCTGAGTTGAGAGCGATCGCAAGACCTGATGGGTGACAGCTGGGATTCCCTTGATCTAGGGTCACCATTAGATGGCTGTGGCGTAGGGGTCTGACTTGGCAGGGTCTGCCTGAGTTATTGAATGGGGTAATGCATAGGTGGGAGAAACTCCACGTTATGATCATTCACGCAGGGGAGGGAATGAAATGGGGCTCTTACCATGCAAGCAGCTAAGTGCAGTGATTCAGTCGGATCTGCACGCTTTTCAGACTTGGGTCCCTAACGCAAGGTTAGGGGGGTCCAACATCATCCCTAGAATTGAGTGGCACCATATGCAGTCCCACAGGGCGGCCTTCCAGGTCCGGAAGAAGCTTAACAGAGAAGTTAGGATTTTCCTAGAGCAGTTAGGAGGGTTTGTTGTGGAACATGGGAACATCACAATAGCTGAGAGGAGCCTCTATAGGAGGGACAGGGTGTACCTCTCTGAGAGGGGCATTGACCTGTTCCTATGTAATTTGAGGCGTGCTATTTTGTTACACCTATGAGGGTGATGGCAAGAGCTGTGCCTGTGGGCTGTCTCTTGTGACGGTTAGCTCATGCACCATTTTGCCATCAGAGGTAGAGTGACATCTGTCCCAGGGGGAGGGTAGTGTCCGCAGGTGCGCACCTGGGGTACCTCCCCCATTTGATGTTGCCGAGAACTCTCTAAGCCTGTGCTTGCAGCTGAGCTCCACTTGTGTGGACATTCACAGGCGTGGTCCATCTTCCTAGCAGGGGGTGCTTACTCTCCTAGCTAGATTGCTGACACCTGGTGTAGGTTTGCCTTGTTGCTTCCAGCCAGTTCCTATGTTTCATACTAAACGTGACCCACGGGTCTTTACCCACACTCTGTGTTTGTGTATTTGTTTCAAAGTTATAAGTATTTATTTCAAAGTTATAAGTTTTAAGTTACATAAGTTATTGTTAGTGTTCAGTCAGTTTTATGACTGTTAAGTTATAATTCAGCAAGCCAGGAGGATAGGGCATTTAATTACTTATGGGCTTATGTATGAGTCTGTGCTTATGTATGAGTTTGTATGTGTGTATGTATGAGTTTGTATGTGTGTATGTATGAGTTTGTATGTGTGTATGTACGAGTTTGTGTGTGTGTATAGGTGGGTGTGTGTATGAGTGTGTATTTGTGTGAGTGCGTGTATGTATGAGTTTGTGTATGAGTGTGTTTACATGAGTTTGTCTTTAATTTATATTTATTAAGAGTGGATAACTGAAATTAGACTAGATTACAAATAGCTAATGATGTGTGTGAGCAGAAAAGGGGTTTATCGCAGATCTTTGCGCATGTCGGAATTAGCACATATTACAAGTTGAAAAGTAAACGTGTTCACTTGAGCGCAATTGATTTAACGTGCATCGGGATATTGCGACTTCAGAGCTCGACCAAAAAAGTTGCACAAAATACAATTAAAGTACAGTTCACTCATAATAACACTATTTAATACAATTATTAAAGATATGAGGTCTCAGGTGTTAAGTCATGCAAATGGCTTTAACATAGAGATACATTCATATACATGTCTAAATATGTATATGTATGCATATATATATATATATACTTTCACAGACATATATACACATAGAAACACATAAATACATATGTATACATGGATATATATATATATATATATATACACACACACACATATACATATAAGTGCATTGGAGCCCTTTGCAGTCAAGTAGCTGAAAGCATGTAAAATCATATTTATGTAATATTCATATTTCATAAAGTGTTAACTGTGTATTTACTGTAAATATTTCACATTCCAATGTTCTTCATGTATGGAAATATGTCCTGATATTATTTATATATATTTACAGTATATATTCTACCAAAAAACATCTGATATATGTAGAAATATGTATTTAAGAATAAATAGAACATATTCTGCTAAGTGAAGAACATTGGAATGTTAAATATTAATTTCATGTCAGGTTAGCTCGCTTGAGAAAGCACAATCGGGTTTACGTAACTTGTTGAGTGTTAGGTTTTCCCCATTTTTGCGCTCCTTTGAAGTCTATGGGGGAATACGTTCAACTTGTCAGGTTAGTGCTTGTGGGAAAACTTTTTACTTTTAACTTGTAATAGCTGGACTGAAAAATAGCGCTCCACTCATAATCTAGCCCATTGTAATCTACTGTGGAAGTGGTTTCTCTTCTACATGTCCTCTGAGGCTTTTATTTGTATCCATGATATGTCCATGGTATCAGAGGCGTCACTAAGGGGGTGCGGGCCTCGCCCGGGTGACACCCTTTTAAAGGGGCCAGCATTTGTGAACATTAGTGGGACTGGGGAAGTTGTAGACACTTCATTTTTTTGCCCCTTGAGCCAGCGCTGCAATTTCCACAAATACGCCTAGATTATGAGTTTGGCATTAGCCTTAAAAAGCAGCGTTGAGAGGTCCCAACGCTGCTTTTTAATGCCCGCTGGTATTATGAGTCAGGCAGGAAAGGGTCTACCTCTCACTTTTCTTTTGCGACTCGAGGCAACCGCAAAACCCCTTACGCCAATTGCGTATCCTATCTTTTTAATGGGATTTGCCTAACGCTGGTATTACGAGTCTTGGAAGAGGTTAGCGGTAGACCCTCTCCTGTCAAGACTTCTACCGCATTTAAAAGTCAGTAGTTAAGAGTTTTATGGGCTAATGCCGGAACATAAAACTCTTAACTAAAGTGCTAAAAAAGTACACTAAACACCCATAAACTACCTATTAACCCCTAAACCGAGGCCCCCCCCCCCCACATCGCAAACACTATAATACAATTATTTAACCCCTAATCTGCCGATCGGACATTGCCGTCACTTTAATAAATGTATTAACCCCTAAACCGCCACACTCCCGCCTCGCAAACACTAGTTAAATTGTATTAACCCCTAATCTGCCTGCCCTAACATCGCCGACACCTACTTACATTTATTAACCCCTAATCTGCCACCCCCAACGTCGCCGCTACTATATTAAAGGTATTAACCCCTAAACCTAAGTCTAAACATAAAACTAACCCCCCTAACTTAAATATAATTTAAATTAAACGAAATAAATTTAACATAATTAAATAAATTAATCCTATTTAAAACTAAATACTTACCGATAAAATAAACCCTAAGATAGCTACAATATAACTAATAGTTACATTGTAGCTAGCTTAGGATTTATATTTATTTCACAGGCAACTTTGTATTTATTTTAACTAGGCACAATAGTTATTAAATAGTTATTAACTATATAATAACTACCTAGCTAAAATAAGTACAAAATTATCTGTAAAATAAATCCTAACCTAAATTACAATTACACCTAACACTACACTATCATTAAACTAATTACCTAAACTACCTACAATTAATTACAATTAAATTCAATAAACTAAATTATGGAAAAAAAAAACCCCCACTAAATTACGGGGAAAAAAAATTACAAGAAGTTTAAACTAATTACACCTAATCTAAGACCCCTAATAAAATAAAAAAGACCCCCCAAAATAATAAAATTCCCTACCCTATACTTAATTACAAATAGCCCTTAAAAGGGCCTTTTGCGGGCGCATTGCCCCCAAAGTAATCAGGTCTTTTACCTGTAAAAAAAAATTACAATATCCCCCCAACATTACAACCCACCACCCACACACCCCTACTCTAAAACCCACCCAATCCCCCCTTAATAAAACCTAACACTACCCCATTGAAGATCACCCTACCTTGAGAAGTCTTCAACCCAACCGGGCCAAAGCTAATTACCTAAACTACCTACAATTACAAGAAGTTTAAACTAATTACACCTAATCTAAGCCCCCCTAATAAAATAAAAAAGCACCCCAAAATAATAAAATGCCCTACCCTATACTTAATTACAAATAGCCCTTAAAAGGGCCTTTTGCGGCGCATTGCCCCAAAGTAATCAGGTCTTTTACCTGTAAAAAAAAATTACAATATCCCCCCAACATTACAACCTACCACCCACACACCCCTACTCTAAAACCCACCCAATCCCCCCTTAATAAACCCTAACACTACCCCATTGAAGATCACCCTACCTTGAGAAGTCTTCACCCAACCGGGCCAAAGTCCTCAACAAAGCCGGCAGAAGTGGTCCTCCAGACGGGCAGAAGTCTTCATCCAGGTGGCATCTTCTATCTTCATCCATCCGGAGCTGGTCCATCTTCAAGACATCCGACGCGGAGCATCCTCTTCTTTCGACGGCGACTGAAGAATGAAGGTTCCTTTAAGTGACGTCATCCAAGATGGCGTCCCTTCAATTCCGATTGGCTGATAGTATTCTATCAGCCAATCGGAATTAAGGTAGGAAAAATCCTATTGGCTGATGCAATCATCCAATATGATTGAAGTTCAATCCTATTGGCTGATCCAATCAGCCAATAGGATTGAGCTCACATTCTATTGGCTGATTAGAACATATTGTAGCTATCTTAGGGTTTAATTTACAGGTAAGTATTTAGTTTTAAATAGGAATAATTTATTTAATGATAGTAATATTTATTTAGATTTATTTAAATTATATTTAAGTTAGGGGGTTTTAGGGTTAGACTTAGGCTTAGGGGTTAATAAATTTAATATAGTGACAGCGACGTAGGGGTTAATAAATGTAGGTAGGTGGCGGCGGTGTAGGGGGGGCAGATTAGGGGTTTATAAATATAATGTAGGTGGTGGTGGTGTGGGGGATGGCAGATTAGGTTTTAATAAGTATAATATAGGTGGCGGTGGGCTCCGGGAGCAGCGGTTTAGGGGTTAATAAGTTTATTTAGTTGCGGAGGGGGTCCGGGAGCGGCAGGATAGGGGTTAATAACTTTTATTTAGGTGGTGGCGGTATAGGGGGTGGCAGATTAGGGGTTAATAAGTATAATGTAGGTGGCGGCGGTGTAGGGGGGGGCAGATTAGGGGTGTTTAGACTTGGGGTACATGTTAGGGTGTTAGGTGTATACATTCCCATAGGAATCAATGGGATATTGGGCAGCAGCGAACATAAGCTTTCACTGCTTTCCGACTCCCATTGATTCCTATGGCATTAGCGGCCTCCAGAGCGGCGGATTGAAAACCAGGTGCGCTGGGCCGGAATAGTGTCGAGCGTACCTGGTAGATATTTGATAACTTACAAAAGAAGTCAGATTGTGCCGAACTTGCGTTCGGAACATCTGTAGTTATGCAAGCATCGATCTGTGTCCGGCGGATCGTATGTTACGTCTCAAAATTCTACTTTTGCCGGTCTGTAGGGATTGATAACTAAGGCGAATCAGGCTCGCCACAAATACGCTGCGGAATTCCAGCGTATCTGCGGTTGACGGCTTGAAAAATATATGCCAAAGTCTGATAAAAGGTGGAAGGGAGTCATCTTTCTTTTTTTATCTTGGAATTGAATGGGCAGGGGACTTTTTTGATTTTGGTGGTTATTTTATTTGTTAAGTTATGCTTTTATTGATGTTATTTTAACATTGTTAATAAAGTGGGCTGAGACCGTTTCAACCCTATTGGTTTGTAGCTTGGTTATTTGAGCAGGAATGTACACTTGGGCAGTGGCGTCACTAGGGGGATGCGGGGGGTGCGGGCCGCACCTGGGTGACACCCTCCAGGGGGTGACACCAAAACAAAAAAAAAGTTTTTTTTTTTAATTTGAAGGAAATTCAAAGAAATACAATGTTGAGATGCATAGATTATTTTATTAGAGGGTCTGGCATTTGTGAACATTAGTGGGACTGGGGAAGTTGTAGACACACAATTTTTTTGGCCCTTGAGCAAGTGCTGCAATTTCAACAAATAGTTTTCCCAGCTGCTTTTGCTTGTTTGTACTTTGCTCCTCCCCTGCCCAATTTCACTATGAATGTTGTGGGCGTGCCGTGGGGCTTGCAAAGTTGCGCTGCTAGCCTAAACCTGCCTGCCTATCTGTGCTCACTGCTCAGTGACATGCGGCCCAGGGATGTGCACTGACAGACTTGGAACAGGGTCAGAGAGCAGAATTTTCATAGTTTGAGCCTAAACCTTTTCTTCAGTGATTTATTTTAGAGTGCTCTGTTTATCTTTCATTTGATGCTCTGCTGAGCCAGGGAGCAGCTCTAGGCATGAGCTTTATAATTAATGCAGTGCAGTTTAACGGCTAGATTTGGAGTTTTGTCGGTAACGACCCGAAAAACTAATGCAGGCTTTTTTCTGGCCGCACCATAAAAATAACTCTGGTATTGAGAGTCCACATAAAGGCTGCGTTAGGCTCCAAAAAAGGAGAGTAGAGCATTTTTAACGCAGCTTCAACTCTCAATACCAGAGTTGCTTACGGACGCGGCCAGCCTCAAAAACGTGCTCGTGCACGATTCCCCCATAGGAAAAAATGGGGCTGTTTGAGCTGAAAAAAAACCTAACACCTGCAAAAAAGCTGCGTTCAGCTCTTAACGCACCCCCATTGTTTGCTATGCGGAAACACTTCCTACGTCTGCAGCTAACACTCTAACATGTACCCCGAGTCTAAACACCCCTAACCTTACACTTATTAACCCCTATTCTGCCGCCCCCGCTATCCGCCAATCAGATTGAGCTCGCATTCTGTTGGCTGTTCCGATCAGCCAATAGAATGCGAGTTCAATCTGATTGGCTGATTGGATCAGCCAATCGGATTGAACTTGATTCTGATTGGCTGATTCCATCAGCCAATCAGAATATTCCTACCTTAATTCCGATTGGCTGATAGAATCCTATCAGCCAATCGGAATTCGAGGGACGCCATCTTGGATGACGTCCCTTAAAGGAACCGTCATTCTTCAGTTGGACGTCGCCGGAAGAAGATGGTCCGCGGTGGAGATCTTCAGGATGGAGACGGTCGTCATCGGATGAAGATAGAAGATGCCGCTTGGATCAAGATGGTTGCCGGTCCGGATCGCCTCATCTTCCCAGATAGGATGAAGACTTTGGAGCCTCTTCTGGACCTCTTTAGCCACCGGATGATGGATCGCCAACCCCCTGCTTGGGTTGGATGAAGATTTTGGAGCCAGGACGGATCGGTGATACCTGGTGAAGACAAGGTAGGATGATCTTCAGGGGCTTAGTGTTAGGTTTATTTAAGGGGGGTTTGGGTTAGATTAGGGGTATGTGGGTGGTGGGTTGTAATGTTGGGGGGGGTATTGTATGGTTTTTTTTTACAGGCAAAAGAGCTGAATTTCTTGGGGCATGCCCCGCAAAGGGCCCTGTTCAGGGCTGGTAAGGTAAAAGAGCTTTTAACTTTAGTAATTTAGAATAGGTTAGGGCATTTTTTATTTTGGGGGGCTTTGTTGTTTTATTAGGGGGCTTAGAGTAGGTGTAATTAGTTTAAAATTGTTGTCATATTTTTCTTATGTTTGTAAATATTTTTTTTTATTTTTTGTAACTTAGTTCTTTTTATTTTTTGTACTTTAGCTAGTTTATTTAATTGTATTTATTTGTAGGAATTGTATTTAATTAATTTATTGATAGTGTAGTGTTAGGTTAATTGTAGGTAATTGTAGGTAGTTTATTTAATTAATTTATTGATAGTTTAATTGTAACTTAGGTTAGTATTTATTTTACAGGTAATTTTGTAATTATTTTAACTATTTTAGCTATTAAATAGTTCTTAACTATTTAATAGCTATTGTACCTGGTTAAAATAAATACAAAGTTACCTGTAAAATAAATATAAATCCTAAAATAGCTATAATATAATTATAATTTAGATTGTAGCTATATTAGGATTTATTTTACAGGTAAGTATTTAGCTTTAAATAGGAATAATTTATTTAATAAGAGTTAATTAATTTCGTTAGATGTAAATTATATTTAATTTAGGGGGGTGTTAGTGTTAGGGTTAGACTTAGCTTTAGAGGTTAATACATTTATTAGAGTAGCGGTGAGCTCCGGTCGGCAGATTAGGGGTTAATAATTGAAGTTAGGTGTCGGCGATGTTAGGGAGGGCAGATTAGGGGTTAATACTATTTATTATAGGGTTAGTGAGGCGGATTAGGGGTTAATAACTTTATTATAGTAGCGCTCAGGATCGCTCGGCAGATTAGGGGTTAATAAGTGTAGGCAGGTGGAGGCGACGTTGAGGGGGGCAGATTAGGGGTTAATAAATATAATATAGGGGTCGGCTGTGTTAGGGGCAGCAGATTAGAGGTACATAAGGATAACGTAGGTGGCGGCGCTTTGCGGTCGGCAGATTAGGGGTTAATAAGTGTATGCAGGTGGAGGCGATGTTGAGGGGGGCAGATTAGGGATTAATAAATATAATACAGGGGTCGGCGGTGTTAGGGGGAGCAGATTAGGGGTACATAAGGATAACATAGGTGGCGGTCGGCAGATTAGGGGTTAAAAAATTTTATTCGAGTGTCGGCGATGTGGGGGGGACCTCGGTTTAGGGGTACATAGGTAGTTTATGGGTGTTTAGTGTACTTTAGAGTACAGTAGTTAAGAGCTTTAGAAACCGGCGGTTAGCCCAGAAAGCTCTTAACTACTGACTTTTTTCCTGCGGCTGGAGTTTTGTCGTTAGATGTCTAACGCTCACTTTCAGAAACGACTCTAAAATACCGGAGTTAGAAAAAATCCCATTGAAAAGATAGGATACGCAATTAACGTAAGGGGATCTGCGGTATGGAAAAGTCGCGGCTGAAAAGTGAGCGTTAGACCCTATTTTGAGTGACTCCAAATACCGGCGGTAGCTTAAAACCAGCGTTAGGAGCCTCTAACGCTGGTTTTCACGGCTACCGCCAAACTCCAAATCTAGGCCTACATATTTTGAATGTGTGTGTCTGAGTTTGTGTGTGTGTGTCTCAGTGTTTTTGTGTGTGTGTTTGAGTGTGTTTCCGAGTGTTTGTGTGTGCATCTGAGTATGTATTTAAGTGTGTCTGAGTGTTTGTATGTGTGTGTGCCTGTGTTTTTGTGTGTGTCTACTTTCTGGGGGGTGACACCATAACTTACCGCACCGGGTGACACCAACCCTAGTGACGCCACTGCACTTGGGGGATCAAGCTCTGACTTTAATTTTATCAGGGACTACAGTGAAACACAGGCAACCTACAGGGAAATATCTACTCTTTGGTTAACTACACTAAAGCATTATGAGTTGATATTTAACAAAAATAATTTGTTTATTGTAAAATTAACATTTTTTTGTTTAAGATTTTTTTCTTAACAGTATTACACTATCCGCTAAATTCTGCGGCCAAAGGGGTGCGTTAGCTACGCATGCTTTTTTTCTCCCGCACCTTTTAAATACCGCTGGTATTTAGAGTTCGCAGAAGGGCTGCATTAGGCTACAAAAAGGGAGCGTAGAGCATAATTTACCGCCACTGCTACTCTCAATACCAGCGGTGCTTACGGACGCGGCCAGCTTCAAAAACGTGCTCGTGCACGATTCCCCCATAGGAAACAATGAGGCCGTTTGACCTGAAAAAAAACTAACACCTGCAAAAAAGCAGCGTTCAGCTCCTAACGCAGCCCCATTGTTTCCTATGGGGAAACACTTCCTAAGTCTGCACCTAACACCCTAACATGTACCCCGAGTCTAAACACCCCTAACCTTACACTTATTAACCCCTAATCTGCCCCCCCCAACATCGCCGCTACCTACCTACAATTATTAACCCCTAATCTGCCGACCGGACCTCACCGCTACTATAATAAAGTTATTAACCCCTAATCCGCCTCACTAACCCTATAATAAATAGCATTAACCCCTAATCTGCCCTCCCTAACATCACCGACACCTAACTTCAAGTATTAACCCCTAATCTGCCTACCGGACCTCACCGCTACTCTATTAAATTTATTAACCCCTAAAGCTAAGTCTAACCCTAAGTTAAATATAATTTTTATCTAACGAAATAAATTAACTCTTATTAAATAAATGATTCCTATTTAAAGCTAAATACTTATCTGTAAAATAAACCCTAATATAGCTACAATATAAATTATAATTATATTATAGCTATTTTAGGATTAATATTTATTTTACAGGTAACTTTGTATTTATTTTAACCAGGTACAATAGCTATTAAATAGTTAATAACTATTTAATAGCTACCTAGTTAAAATAATTACAAAATTACCTGTAAAATAAATCCTAACCTAAGTTACAATTAAACCTAACACTACACTATCAATAAATTAATTAAATAAAATACCTATAATTATCTACAATTAAACCTAACACTACACTATCAATAAATTAATTACATAAAATACCTACAAATAAATACAAATAAATAAACTAACTAAAGTACAAAAAATAAAAAAAGAACTAAGTTACAAAAAATAAAAAAAATAATTTACAAAACATTAGAAAAAGATTACAACAATTTTAAGCTAATTACACCTACTCTAAGCCCCCTAATAAAATAACAAACCCCCCAAAATAAAAAAATGCCCTACCCTATTCTAAAATACAAATAGAAAAGCTTTTTTACCTTACCAGCCCTTAAAAGGGCCTTTTGCGGGGCATGCCCCAAAGAATTCAGCTCTTTTGCCTGAAAAAAAAAACATACAATACCCCCCCAACATTACAACCCACCACCCACATACCCCTAATCTAACCCAAACTCCCCTTAAATAAACCTAACACTAAGCCCCTGAAGATCTCCCTACCTTATATTCACCACGCCGGGAATCACCGATCTGTCCAGACGAGCCTCCGAAGTCTTCATCCAAGCCCAAGCGGGGGCTGAAGAAGTCCATCATCGGGCAGAAGTCTTGATCCAAGCGGGCGCTGAAGAAGTCCATCATCGGGCTGAAGTCTTGATCCAAGCGGGCGCTGAAGAAGTCCATCATCGGGCTGAAGTCTTGATCCAAGCGGCACGCTGAAGAGGTCCATCATCGGGGCTGAAGTCTTCTATCAAGCGGCATCTTCATCTTCTTTCTTCCGGAGCCATCTTCTTCCAGCCGACGCAGATCCATCCTCTTCTACCGACGCCTACTCAGCCAATCGGAATTAAGGTAGGAAAATTCTGATTGGCTGATGGAATCAGCCAATCAGATTCAAGTTCAATCCGATTGGCTGATCCAATCAGCCAATCAAATTGAGCTCGCATTCTATTGGCTGATCGGAACACCAATAGAATGCGAGCTCAATCTGATTGACTGATTGGATCAGCCAATCGGATTGAACTTGAATCTAATTGGCTGATTCCATCAGCCAATCAGAATTTTCCTACCTTAATTCCGATTGGCTGATAGAATCCTATCAGCCAATCGGAATTCAAGGGACGCCATCTTGGATGACGTCATTTAACCGTCATTCGGCGAGTAGGCATCGGTAGAAGAGGATGGATCCGCGTCGGCTGGAAGAAGATGGCTCCAGAAGAAAGAAGATTGAAGATGCCGCTTGATAGAAGACTTCAGCCCAATGATGGACCTCTTCAGCGCCCGCTTGGATCAAGACTTCAGCCCAATGATGAACTTCTTCAGCGCCCGCTTGGATCAAGACTTCAGCCCGATGATGGACTTCTTCAGTCTCTGCTTGGGCTTGGATTAAGACTTCGGAGGCTCCTCTGGACGGATCGGTGATACCCGGCATGGTGAAGATAAGGTAGGGAGATCTTCAGGGGCTTAGTGTTAGGTTTATTTAAGGGGGGTTTGGGTTAGATTAGGGGTATGTGGGTGGTGGGTTGTAATGTTGGGAGGGATTGTATGGTTTTTTTTTTCAGGCAAAAGAGCTGAATTCTTTGGGGCATGCCCTGCAAAAGGCCCTTTTAAGGGCTGGTAAGGTTAAAGAGCTTTTCTATTTGTATTTTAGAATAGGGTAGGGCATTTTTTTATTTGGGGGGCTTTGTTATTTTATTAGGGGGCTTAGAGTAGGTGTAATTAGCTTAAAATTGTTGTAATCTTTTTCTAATGTTTGTAAATTATTTTTTTATTTTTTGTAACTTAGTTGTTTTTTTATTTTTTGTACTTTAGTTAGTTTATTTATTTGTAGGTATTTTATGTAATTATTTATTGATAGTGTAGTGTTAGGTTTAATTGTAGATAATTGTAGGTAATTGTAGGTAGTTTTTTAATTAATTTATTGCTAGTGTAGTGTTAGGTTTAATTGTAACTTAGGTTAGGATTTATTTTACAGGTCATTTGTAATTATTTTAACTAGGTAGCTATTAAATAGTTATTAACTATTTAATAGCTATTGTACCTAGTTAAAATAAATAAATAAATACAAAGTTACCTGTAAAATAAATATTAATCCTAAAATAGCTACAATATAATTATTATTTATATTGTAGCTATATTAGGAATTAAGGTAGGAAAATTCTGATTGGCTGATGGAATCAGCCAATCAGATTCAAGTTCAATCCGATTGGCTGATCCAATCAGCCAATCAAATTGAGCTCGCATTCTATTGGCTGATCGGAACAGCCAATAGAATGCGAGCTCAATCTGATTGACTGATTGGATCAGCCAATCGATTGAACTTGAATCTAATTGGCTGATTCCATCAGCCAATCAGAAATTTTCCTACCTTAATTCCGATTGGCTGATAGAATCCTATCAGCCAATCGGAATTCAAGGGACGCCATCTTGGATGACGTCATTTAAACCGTCATTCGGCGAGTAGGCATCGGTAGAAGAGGATGGATCCGCGTCGGCTGGAAGAAGATGGCTCCAGAAGAAAGAAGATTGAAGATGCCGCTTGATAGAAGACTTCAGCCCAATGATGGACCTCTTCAGCGCCCCGCTTGGATCAAGACTTCAGCCAATGATGAACTTCTTCAGCGCCCGCCTTGGATCAAGACTTCAGCCCGATGATGGACTTCTTCAGTCTCTGCTTGGGCTTGGATTAAGACTTCGGAGGCTCCTCTGGACGGATCGGTGATACCCGCATGGTGAAGATAAGGTAGGGAGATCTTCAGGGGCTTAGTGTTTAGGTTTATTTAAGGGGGGTTTGGGTTAGATTAGGGGTATGTGGGTGGTGGGTTGTAATGTTGGGAGGGATTGTATGGTTTTTTTTTTCAGGCAAAAGAGCTGAATTCTTTGGGGCATGCCCTGCAAAAGGCCCTTTTAAGGGCTGGTAAGGTTAAAGAGCTTTTCTATTTGTATTTTAGAATAGGGTAGGGCATTTTTTTATTTGGGGGGCTTTGTTATTTTATTAGGGGGCTTAGAGTAGGTGTAATTAGCTTAAAATTGTTGTAATCTTTTTCTAATGTTTGTAAATTATTTTTTTATTTTTTGTAACTTAGTTGTTTTTTTATTTTTTGTACTTTAGTTAGTTTATTTATTTGTAGGTATTTTATGTAATTAATTTATTGATAGTGTAGTGTTAGGTTTAATTGTAGATAATTGTAGGTAATTGTAGGTAGTTTTTTAATTAATTTATTGCTAGTGTAGTGTTAGGTTTAATTGTAACTTAGGTTAGGATTTATTTTACAGGTCATTTTGTAATTATTTTAACTAGGTAGCTATTAAATAGTTATTAACTATTTAATAGCTATTGTACCTAGTTAAAATAAATAAATAAATACAAAGTTACCTGTAAAATAAATATTAATCCTAAAATAGCTACAATATAATTATTATTTATATTGTAGCTATATTAGGGTTTATTTTACAGGTAAGTATTTAGCTTTAAATAGGAATAATTTATTTAATAAAGATTTATTTTATTTTGTTATTTAAAAATTATATTTAACTTAGGGGGGGGTGTTAGGGTTTAGACAGCTTTAGGGGTTAATAAATTTATTAGAGTAGCGGCAAGGTACAGTCGGCAGATTAGGGGTTAATACTTGAAATTAGGTGTCGGTGATGTTAGAGAGGGGCAGATTAGGGGTTAATAGTATTTATTATAGGGTTATTGAGGTGGGAGTGAAGGCGGATTAGGGGTTAATACATTTATTATAGTAACGGTGAGGTCCGGTCGGCCAGATTAGGGGTTAATAAGTGTAGGTAGGTGGCGGCGACTTTGGGGCGGCAGATTAGGGGTTAATAAATATAATATAGGGGTCGGCGGTGTGATTAGGGGTTAAAAAAATTTATTAGAGTGGCGGCGATGTGGGGGGGGGCATCGGTTTAGGGGTGCATAGGTAGTTTATGGGTGTTAGTGTACTTTAGAGCACAGTAGTTAAGAGCTTTATGTACCAGCGTTAGCCCAGAAAGCTCTTAACTCCTGGCTTTTTGCTGCGGCTGGAGTCTTGTCGTTAGATTTCTAATGCTAACTTCAGCCAGGACTCTAAATACCAGCGTTAGAAAGATCCCATTGAAAAGATAGGATACGCAAATGGCGTATTATAAATTTGATTAATTTACCTGCTTTTTTAACATATAATTTTCACTAAATTATTTTATCTTTCACATATTAGAACAACTAAGTTATAATTAATTAAACATTAAGTACTTAGGGCGCGATTGCATATGCGGCGTCGCCGGTTTTCAGTCGGGTATTGCTATCAGATATATACGGCGCCACATATAACTGTGCAGCTTATATTTCACCGTCGCCCGCTAATTTTACTCCAATAAACTAATATAGAACCACGTCGCAAATCGGTATCACATATTCAGCGCAAGGACTTACGCGGCAAAAATGCAGAAATGTTACTAAATTTTCACCTCGCCACACATAGGCAGGCGCAACAAGCCTTGCACTGAGTATGTGAGCACTGTAATTGCCTAAAAGTATTAACCAACACCTAACGCATGCGCAATATCTACCTGTCAACCGCCGTCTCCACCACCACAATAACTATTTAAATAAATGAATCCCTAATCCGCCAACCCCCACATCGCAAACTGCCTAATAAAGTAATTAACCCCTAATCCGCCACCCCACATCCCAATCTACCTAATAAAAGTATTAACCCCTAAATCCGCCAACCCCAACATTGCAAACTACCTAATAAATCTATTAACCTCTAATCCGCCACCCCCCACATTGCAAAGTATCTAACATAGTAACCCTGAATCTGTCAACCCCCCACAATGCAATAAAGCTAATTACACTATTAACCCCTAAAATGCCAACCCCCCACAACGCAAATAACTGATTTAATTACTAAGCCCCCTAATCTAACACCCCCTAAATTAACCTCAATTACCTAAAATTAAAAAATACTAACTTACAATTAAAAAAAAAAAAAAAAATAAGTTAAATTAATCTAAATTACAAAAAATAAAAAAGTCTAACATTACATTAGTGTTTATCGGTACTCTTGCGTTTGCGTGTTAATAGATGTTGATAGGTTGTTGGCATTGTGGGTGGATGGCGGATTAGGGGTTAATAACATATATTAGGTAGATCGCTATGTTGGGGAATGGTGGGTTAGTGTAATGACCGTGGGATACTCCTCTATCAGACCAAACTCGGCCAGTAGTCTTGTTATCCCGGTGTCGAGCCGGAATGATAGGGAATATCCCAGAGCAGAGAAAGTTAGTGAGATAAGGAAGGCGGCACTCACCACAGGCAGGAAAGTCCCCAGCGGCAACAGCAGAGCAGTCCAAGGATAGAACCACTAGAATGGTTAGGCAGGCAGGGATAGGCAACAGTAAAAACAGTCCAAGGATAAACCACTAGAATGGTCAGACAGACAGGTTCAGCAACAGTGATCAATCCAGCAGTTTAAGGTTAAGGCAGGTAGTAGTCAGACAGGCAGGTTCAGCAACAGTTATCAGACACAAGAAAGAACGATTTGGTCACACCCAGGAGCACACACAAGTAACACCTATTCTTGGGCAGTGACAGATCGTTCTTAGAGCATTTAAATAGGCTCAGATTTGTGCCACTGAGCTCAGACCGGCATCCAGAGGATGCGGCGATGATGTCAGCGCTGCACGCACCCAAGCCGACACTGCCCCTAGCAACGAGCAGGGAAGGAGATGCCACACCCCTAGCAACGGCTGATTCCTCCGGAACCAGAGTCGGCCTTAAAGGATGGAGCAGCATGGAATCTGGAGACCAGAGATGGAGCATGCACATCACGGGCAGGAACCCAGGAATGATCTGCCACGGAGTAACCCTTTCAATGTATCAGATACTGCAGTTGTCTGCGCCTGTATCTGGAGTCCAGAATCTTAGCTACCTTATATTCGGGGTCACCACGGACCAAGAGTGGAAGAGGAGCTCGGGAGCCGGGTATATCTATTCTTGATGTAAGGTTTAAGTAGTGAGATGTGGAAGACTGGATGTATGCGTAGGGTTTTTGGCAAGGCCACTTTGTAGGCAAACCGGAAACAGTCTTTTCAGGACCTTGTAAGGACCGATAAACCTAGGCCCCAATTTGTGACAGGGGTTGACGTTGACGAATAGGTTGAGTAGAAGATCCAAACACGTTCACCCACAGGAATGGCACGTACAGAAGCCCTATGACGATCAGCAAACTTCTTATATCTAGAGACAGCCAAACGCAGCTGAGAGCGAATACGTTCCCAATGAGTGGTGAGTTCAGTGACGTGTCGGTCTGCGGCAGGGACCCCAGTGGACTGAGCTGAAAGAGGAAAGACACGAGGTTGATACCCTGCTGCAGCTTGAAATGGAGAACATCGCAGAGAAGAGTGCCAATGAGTGTTTCTTGCCAGCTCGGCTTGGGGTAGAAATTCAGACCAGTTAGTATGGCGAGCATTGACAAAGGCTCTAAGGTAAGCTTCAAGATCCTGGTTTGCTCTCTCAGTTAGTCCATTGGTCTGAGGATGGTAGCCAGATGACAAGGAAACAGTGGTTCCAATCAACTTACAAAAAGGCTCTCCAGAAGGCAGAGATGAACTGTGGACCTCTGTCGGAAACAATTTACACAGGAATGCCATGAAGTCACACCACATGTAATAGAAAAAAGGGACAACAAATTCCTGAGAAGAAGGCAGTTTGGTTAGGGGTACAAAGTGAGCCAGTCTGAAAAAGCCGTCCACCACAACCCAGATAACTGTATGGTGGTCCAAAGAAGGAAGGTCCACAATGAAGTCCATTGTTATGTGTGTCCAGCGGTCGTTTTGGGGAATGGACAATTGTTGGAGCAAGCCAGGAGTCAAGGATCGGGGAGTCTTGTTGGCAGCACAAATTGTGCAGGCTTTCACATAATCCTGAGTGTCAGACTTCATAGTAGGACACCAAACATTTTGGGAAAGACGCCTGAAAGTCCTAGTCAAACCAGGATGTCCTGAGAGTTTGCTATCATGAGCCCAGGCTAGCACAGGGATACGTAGGGTCAGAGGTACAAAGAGGATATCAGAGGCCATGGGGGCACCAGGAGGTTTACTAGACTGAGCATGTTGCAATCTTTGCAGAAGGGTGGTATTGAGTTAAGCGACCACACAGGAGGGGGGTGTGATGTGTTCAATAGGAGCTTCTGAGGAATCACTTGAGTGAGGGAACTGACTGGAAAGGGCATCCACCTTCTTGTTCTTAGTCCCAGAAAGATAAGAGACCACAAAGTTAAAACGGGAAAAAAAACAAGGGCCTATCTGGCCTGTCGAGGATTGAGTCGATGAGTAGTTTCTATTTAAGTTAGATTCTAGTGGTCGGTGAGAATCTGAAGAGGATTGGCGGTGCCCTCTAACCAGTGACACCATTCAGTCAAGGCCATCTTAATGGCTAAGAGTTCACGATTACCCACATCATAGTTCCTCTCAGCAGGAGTAAAGCATTTAGAGAAAAAGGCTACAGGGTGTGACTTGGAAGTCAAGTCCTTATTTCGGAGGCATCTACCTCTAAAGTGAACTGTAGGTCAGGATCAGGATGGCGGGAGCACAGGAGCTGAAACAAAAAGCAAGAGAAGGCATTTATGGCTTCAGGAGGCCATGTTTACAGTCTTTGTTCAGTTTTGTCAATTCAGTGAGAGGAGCTACTGTTTGAGAAAAGTTCTTTATAAACTTGCGGTAATAATTGGAGAACCCCAAGGACCTCTGCAAATTCATTAAAGAGGTAGGTTAGGCCATTCTAGTACTGTGGTGAGTTTAGCAGGATCCATTGCAAAACCCTCCTTTGAGATGACATATCCAAGGAATAGGATCTGAACTTGATCAAACTCACACTTTCTAGCTTGGCTACCAACGAATTATCTCTGAGATGAAGAAGCACCTGTCTCACAATGCCTATGATGCTCCTCTAAAGTGGAAGAGAAAACAAGGAATATCATCCAGATAAGAAATGGACAGTGGTGGTTGAGGAGGTCATGGAAGACATCGTTGACAAATGCCTGGAAGACTGCAGGGGTGTTACACAACCCAAAGGGCATTTACAAGGTATTCGTAATGCCCAGATCTTGTGTTAAAGGTGTCTTCCATTCGTGGCCTGGAAAGATGCGAATCAGATTGTATGCCCCACGTAAGTCAAATTTGGTGAAAAAGTGAGCGTCCTGGAAGTTCAGTGATCAATGGTATGGGATAGCGATTCTTGATGGTTTATGTTGTTCAAGGCCCTTTAATCAATGCAGGGTCTGAGCCCACCATCCTTCTAGTGACAAAAAAGAAGCCAGCCCCAGCAGGAGAGGAGGAAGGGTGAATTAAACCTTTAGCTAGGTTCTCTTGGATGCACTCCTCCATGAATTTGGTTTCAGCCTTGGAGAGTGGATAAGTCCTCCCTTGAGAAAGTGGGGCTCCAGGAAAGAGGTTGATCTTGTAGTCATAAGGACGGTGGGGTGCAGCACATCCGGCTGCTTTTTTTTCAAACACATCCGCAAAGTCCGTATATACTGAAGGAAGGTGTGAAGGAAGTCTGTATACTGTATATGGGAATATGGGGCAGAGGAATGACTTTAGCAGGGCAGTAGTGGAAACAGGAGGTACCCCAGGAGGCCAGTTGTCCCTCAGCCCAGTCGAACTGTGGATTGTATACCAAAGCCAAGGAAGACCATAGGATGACAGGCTTTGCTGGGGAATGAATGACCTCAAACCGCAGCTGTTCAGTGTGGAGGACTGCCACAGTCAGGGTCAGGGGGTGCTGATTCAAAATGGATCACGCCCGGCGGGTGCCATCCAGAGTAGTTATTTTGAGACAATGTCTTTCTGCAGAAGAGGCAAACCAGCTTGAATAATAAAATGGTGATCAAGGAAGTTTCCAGCTGCCCCTGAATCAATGAAGGCTTGAGTGGTGGAAAGTATTCCGAAGGAAGTAAGGGTAACAGGTACCAGGATCTGAGAGGAGTGAGGGGATTTAGTGAGACCATGCTTAGAGGTAGCCAGTGTTATCCCCTAAGCATTGGCTTTTCCCCGTCCAAATTGTCACAGTCCTTTAGTTGGTGGGTTTAGATCCACAATAAAACATAGTCTCAGTCCTCCTTCTTTCTCTGCCTTATGGACGCTGAAGGTTTGAAGGAGAGAGATCCATGGGTTCCTCTACTGAGGTAACTGAGCTGCTGAAGGGGTAGTGCATGCTGCCAAAACTGGGCGAATAGGAGGACGGGAGGGAGGACCCTCCTTGTTCTGTCTCTCTCAGCTTCCCTTTCTTGAAAGCGAGAGTCCAGATTGATACAAAGCGCTATAAAAGTCATCCAAAGAAGAAGGAATATCACTTTAAGTGAGTTCATCTTTGATGCATTCATGTATACCCCTCCTAAAGGCTGCCTTGAGAGCACTGCCATCCCAAGTGGTTTCAAGTGCCAAGGTGCAGAACTTGATTGCAAATTGTGCCACAGTTTTATTGCCCTGATGAAGATCCAGGAGGAAATATTCCTCAGGAGAGGTATGGCCAGAAGTCCCAAACACAGAAAATAAAGCAGAAAATGAACTCATCAGCATCATGCAAGGAATGTAGCGTTCTGTTCCAAAATGGGAGAGACCAGGCTAGGGCCTTGTCCCTTTAGCAAGGAAATGATAAAGGTGACCCTTGACTTATGAGACTGAAAGGTGTGAGGATCATTGCGGAAGTGCAGCCTGCATTGTTTAGAAAGCCCCTGCAATCAGTAGTACCCTTCATACTTTGTCAGGCAAGGGTATCAGGGGTGTAATACTTGTAGAAAAGTAGCAGGACCAGCACACACCTCAGGAAAATGTCCCTTTAAATCAATATTAGGTAAATGTAGGTGCACACCTGGAGGACCTCCCTTTCCAGGGTCCTAGTAAATATATCAAATAGAACACAGGTAGCGCACAGTATAAGGCAACAGCGCCTTTATGAGCAATGTTTTGGGGCTCCTGCCCCTTTATCAAGCTAACAAACAAGTGAACATGTCAAGCTAATATAGACACAGGTGACCAATAACAAAACAATGGGGAGGGGGTCAAACTGGAAGTGAGATCACACGGTGACCTCATACACATCATCACTCATAATTAACCCCTACACTCCTGAAGTGAAATGTTCCACCAAATTATAAACAGGTGCAGCAAGTTGCTAACTCTACTACACAATTAAATAAATTACATACATTGGTAATTTCATGAAGTACATCAAATAAAGTTTAAATCAATATAACCCAAACAGAAAGCACATTAAATGAAAGGAAGCAGGTCATACTCCGGATTAAGCCCTTTGAGATGCATGGTATCTGGTTTCCAAATCCATTTTGCCTCTCTATATAGTTAATCTTTGGCCCTATCTCCCCCTCTAGTACGTCTGGGGGCCTGGTCTATGACCATGTATCTAAGTTGATTAATTTGATGGCCTTTTTCTAAAAAGTGTGCCGGCACCGGGAGATTAGATGTTTTCTCCTTTCTGATTGTGGATTTGTGTTGGTCATATGTGTTCCCTGACCCTCTGGGTCACCTCACCTACATATAATAGCCCACACAGGCACTTTAACGCATAAACTACATGCGTAGAGTTTGCATGTAATAATAACCCTTAATCAAAAACTTTTCTCCAGTATATGGATGAGAAAATAGAATCACATTTGATGACATTGCCACACTGACCACAACCCAAACAGGGAAACATACAATTTTTAGGTTTACCAAAAAGTCTATGTCCCCCTCTGATTGGTAGAGTCAGGTTTGGGCATTGCTCTAACCAATCTTTTACCCGGGGTTGTTGCCCCTACGGGTAAGACTGCTCTTGGGATGGTTTTGGAATTCTTCTATGTTCTGGGCAAGCTTCCTTCAATAATGGCCAATGTCTCTTGATAATGTTGTAAACGTTTTGACTCATAACATTATATGAGGTAAGGAAATTCAATCTTTAATGGCAGGTGTAGTATATCTCTTAGGGGGATCATTAATGGATTTTCTCCACTTCATTAAGTTTCTGACTGTCCATACCCCTCTTAATGAATTTTTTCTTCATTTAACTGACCTAAACCTGTCTCATCCTTGGATCAGAGACTATCCTATCCACCCTAATCAATTTGGATTGGGGACACTGTCAAACACTTTCGGGGGTATTGGTAGCTTTTGCGATGTAATAAGGTATTGTGATCAGTGATTTTCACAAACAAGTCTGTAGTGAGTATACCAATTCTGCTTTAGGACCATGGTATCCAGAACTCCACCTTATGGTAGGTCCTGTTTACAAATAAATTTAAGAAAAGGGACCACACTCTCAATATTATCTTTAAGCTGAAGCAGCTTATCAGGGGGCCCCCGCCACAACATAGAACAAGTCATCAATGTAGCGGAACCACCCCTGACAGTGTTGTGTAAACAGGGGGGTCACCGTAGACTACTCTCTCTTCGATGGAGTCCATGACCAAACAGGCATAGGCTGGGGCCACATTGGACCCCATTGCTATCCCTGTCCTTTGCATATAGAATTGTTTTTCATACAAAAAGAAATTGTTTGTGAGCACCAGATCAAGCAATTGAAAAAGCCATTCCTGTTGTTTCTGGCTATATTGGTCATTCTTAGCTAATGCGTTCCTAATACAATCAATACCCACTGAATGGGGTATGACAGTATAAAGGGAAGTAACGTCTCAAGTTGCAGTATAGACGCCCCCCCCCCCCCCAAATCACCTCAACTTGGAGATAGACTCAATGAAATGACCAGTATCCCTGATATAAGACCTACCCTGTGTGACCATGGGAGAAAGGACTTTGTCTAAAAATTGGGTTGTGGGGCTTAAGAGGGAATCAATCCCTGCCACGATAGGTCTCCCAGGTGGATCTATCAATATTTTATGGACCTTGGGGATCACATAAAAAACAGGCACCATAGGAAATTTTGGAAGCAAAAAATCGTACAGTTTCTTTGTCAATAATTCATTAGATAAACCCATATCAAGTATATTAACTAGACTTTTACAGACAATATTAGAAGGATCACAGTCCAATTTCATATATGTTACATTATCCTCAGTTGTCGCATTATCTCTTGATTATACTTGGTTGTGTCCATCACTACCACCACACCCGCCCTTATCAGCGGGCTTGATGGTGATATTGTTATTGTCCTGTAAGGATTTAGGGGCCTGGAACTGCTTTTTACTTAAATTAATGTACATTATTATGTTTCTTGATAGTAGATAATTTCCTAAAGGTCATTTGTCCACCATTTTAATAAAGGTCTCTCCACAGATGGATTAAACAAACTTTTTAAAACCTCATCCAAGTGGTGATAGATCAAAAAGGCCTTTATTACCTTGATCATTTACAGTCTGTGGTATAAACTGTCTCAGGGGGGTTGTTGAAATATGCCTTAAGCAGCAGTCCCCTAAAAAAAATGGATAAGGTCAGTCATAATTAGTGATGTCGCGAACAGTTGGCCGGAGAACAGTTCCCGGCGATCTTAGCTTGTTCGCGTTCGCCACGGAGGGCGAACATATGCGATGTTCGATCCGCCCTCTATTTGTCATCATTGAGTAAACTTTGACCCTGTATCTCACAGTCTGCAGACACATTTCAGCCAATCAGCAGCAGACACTCCCTCCCAGACCCTCCCAGCTCCTGGGCAGCAGCCATTTTAGAATCATTCTGATCCTGCATTCTTAGTGAGAGGAGGGATAGTGCTGCTGCTGGTGATTTTATAGGGAAATTGATAGCTAGGCTATTGTATTCAGTGTCCACTACAGTCCTGAAGGACTCATCTGATCTCTGCTGTAAGGACAGCACCCCAAAAAGCCCTTATTAGGGTTAGAACTTCAGCCCAAAAAGCCCTTTTTAGGGCTAGAACTTCAGTCGTTTTTTTTTTTTTTTTTTGTAATCTAATTGCATTTGCCTGCCTGTCAGCCTGTGTGTGAGGCTCACAGCATATACTGTGCTCACTGCCACCACTCATATCTGGTGTAACATTAGTGTAAATTTAAAAATAAAAACTTTTACATCAGTTTGCTAGTGTAATCTAATTTCATTTTCCAGCAGGCCTGTGTGTCAGGGTCACAGCATATACAGTGCCTAATTGCTCTGTTTTCCACCACTTATATCTGGTGTAACATTAGTGTAAATTTTTTTAAATAAAACTTTTACATCAGTCTGCTAGTATAAACTAATTTCAGTTGCCAGGCCAGCCTGCCACTGCCAGCCACAGTGCCACCACTCATATCTGTTGTAACATTAGTGTAATTTTTTTAAAAAAAAACTTTTACATCAGTCTGCTAGTGTTATTTAATTGTAGTTGCCAGGCCAGCCTGCCACTAGTGGCAGCCTGTGTGTCAGGCTCCCAGCATATACTGTGCCTCCTTCCATCCTCAGTGCCACCACTCATATCTGTTGTAACATTAGTGTAATTTTTTAAGAAAAAACTTTTACATCAGTCTGCTAGTGTTATTTAATTTTAGTTGCCAGGCCAGCCTGTCACTAGTGCCAGCCTGTGTGTCAGGCTCCCAGCATAAACTGTGCCTACTTCCATCCTCAGTGCCACCACTCATATCTGTTGTAACATTAGTGTAACTTTTTTTTTAAAAAAACCTTTTACATCAGTCTGCTAGTGTTATTTAATTGTAGTTGCCGTGTCAGCCTGTGTGTCAGGCTCCCAGCATATACTGTGCCTACTTCCATCCTCAGTGCCACCACTCATATCTGTTGTAACATTAGTGTAAATTTTTTCAAAAAAAACCTTTTACATCAGTCTGCTAGTGTTATTTAATTGTAGTTGCCAGGCCAGCCTGCCACTAGTGGCAGCCTGTGTGTCAGGCTCCCAGCATATACTGTGCCTCCTTCCATCCTCAGTGCCACCACTCATATCTGTTGTAACATTAGTGTAATTTTTTAAGAAAAAACTTTTACATCAGTCTGCTAGTGTTATTTAATTTTAGTTGCCAGGCCAGCCTGTCACTAGTGCCAGCCTGTGTGTCAGGCTCCCAGCATAAACTGTGCCTACTTCCATCCTCAGTGCCACCACTCATATCTGTTGTAACATTAGTGTAACTTTTTTAAAAAAAAAAACCTTTTACATCAGTCTGCTAGTGTTATTTAATTGTAGTTGCCAGGCCAGCCTGCCACTAGTGGCAGCTGTGTGTCAGGCTCCAGCATATTACTGTGCCTCCTTCCATCCCTCAGTGCCACCACTCATATCTGTTGTAACATGATGTAATTTTTTTTAAGAAAAAAACCTTTTACATCAGTCTGCTAGTGTTATTTAATTTTAGTTGCCAGGCCAGCCTGTCACTAGTGCCAGCCTGTGTGTCAGGCTCCCAGCATAAACTGTGCCTACTTCCATCCTCAGTGCCACCACTCATATCTATTGTAACATTAGTGTAGCTTTTTTTAAAAAAAACTTTTACAACAGTCTGCTAGTGTTATTTAATTTTAGTTGCCAGGCCAGCCTGCCACTAGTGCCAGCCTGTGTGTCAGGCTCCCAGCATATACTGTGCCTACTTCTATCCTCAGTGCCACCACTCATATCTGTTGTAACATTAGTGTAATTTTTTTTTTAAAATAAACTTTTACATCAGTCTGATAGTGTATATTTAATTGTAGTTGCCAGGCAAGCCTGCCACTAGTGCCAGCCTGTGTGTCAGGCTCCCAGCATATACTGTGCCTACTTCCATCCTCAGTGCCACCACACATATCTGTTGTAACATTAGTGTAAATTTTTTAAAAAAAAACTTTGACATCAGTCTGCTAGTGTTATTTAATTGTAGTTGCCAGGCCAGCCTGCCACTAGTGGCAGCCTGTGTGGCAGGCTCCCAGCATATACTGTGCCTAGCTTCCATCCTCAGTGCCACCACTCATATCTGTTGGTAACAGTAGTGTAATTTTTTTTAAAAAAAAACTTTTACACCAGTCTGCTAGTATTAATTTATTTTAGTTGCCAGGCCAGCCTGTCACTAGAGCCAGCCTGTGTGTCAGGCTCCCAGCTATACTGTGTGCCTACTTCCATCCTCAGTGCCACCACTCATATCTGTTTGTAACATTAGTGTAACTTTTTTAAAAAAAAACTTTTACATCAGTCTGCTAGTGTTATTTAATTTTAGTTGCCAGGCCAGCCTGCCACTAGTGCCAGCCTGTGTGTCAGGCTCCCAGCATATACTGTTGCCTACTTCCATCCTCAGTGCCACCACTCATATCTGTTGTAACATTAGTGTAATTTTTTTAAAAAAAAACTTTTACATCAGTCGGCTAGTGTTATTTAATTGTAGTTGCCAGGCCAGCCTGCCACTAGTGCAGCCTGTGTGTCAGGGCTCCCAGCATATACTGTGCCTACTTTCCATTCTCAGTGCCACCACTCATATCTGTTGTAACATTAGTGTAAATGTTTTCAAAAAAACTTTTACATCAGTCTGCTGTGTTATTTAATTGTAGTTGCCAGGGCCAGCCTGCCACTAGTGCTCGCCTGTGTGGAAGGCTCCCAGCATATACTGTGCCTATTTCCAACCTCAGTGCCACCACTCATATCTGTTGTAACATTAGTGTAATTTAAAAAAAAAAAAAAAAAACTTTTACACCAGTCTGCTAGTGTTATTTAATTTTAGTTGCCAGGCCAGCCTGCCACTAGTGCCAGCCTGTGTGTCAGGCTCCCAGCATATACTGTGCCTGCTTCCATCCTCAGTGCCACCACTCATATCTGTTGTAAGCATTAGTGTAACTTTTTTTTAAAAAAACCTTTTACATCAGTCTGCTAGTGTTATTTAATTTTAGTTTGCCAGGCCAGCCTGCCACTAGTGCCAGCCTGTGTGTCAGGCTCCCAGCATATACTGTGCCTACTTCCATCTTCAGTGCCACCACTCATATCTGTTGTAACATTAGTGTAATTTTTTAAAAAAAAACTTTTACATCAATCTGCTAGTGTTATTTAATTGTAGTTGCCAGGCCAGGCCTGCCACTAGTGCCAGCCTGTGTGTCAGGCTCCCAGCATATACTGTGCCTACTTCCATTCTCAGTGCCACCGACTCATATCTGTTGTACATTAGTGTAACTTCTTTTAAAAAAACCTTTACATCAGTCTGCTAGTGTTATTTAATTTTAGTTGCCAGGCCAGCCTGCCACTAGTGCCAGCCTGTGTGTCAGGCTCCCAGCATATACTGTGCCTACTTCCCTCCTCAGTGCCAACACTCATATCTGTTGTAACATTAGTGTACATTTTTTTAAAAAAAACTTTTACATCAGTCTGCTAGTGTTATTTAATTGTAGTTGCCAGGCCAGCCTGCCACTAGTGCCAGCCTGTGTGTCAGGCTCCCAGCCTATACTGTGCCTACTTCTATCCTCAGTGCCACCACTCATATCTGTTGTAACATTAGTGTACATTTTTTTTTAAAAAAAACTTTTACATCAGTCTGCTAGTGTTATTTAATTGTAGTTGCCAGGCCAGCCTGTGTGTCAGGCTCCCAGCATATACTGTGCCTACTTCCATCCTCAGTGCAACCACTCATATCTGTTGTAACATTAGTGTAATTAAAAAAAAAAAAAAAAAAACTTTTACATCAGTCTGCTAGTGTTATTTTATTTTAGTTGCCAGGCCAGCCTGTCACTAGTGCCAGCCTGTGTGTCAGGCTCACAGTATATACTGTGCCTACTTCCATCCTCAGTGCCACCACTCATATCTGTTGTCACATTAGTGTAACTTTTTTTTAAAAAAACTTTTACATCAGTCTGCTAGTGTTATTTAATTTTAGTTGCCAGGCCAGCCTGCCACTGCCAGCCTGTGTGTCAGGCTCACAGCATATACTGTGCCTACTTCCTCAGTGCCACCACTCATATCTGTTGTAAAATTAATGTAATTTAAAAAAAAAAAACTTTTACATCAGTCTGCTTGTGTTATTTATTTGCAGTTGACTGCCTGTCTGCCTGCCAGAGTGTGTGCCAGGCCCACTTGCCAACTAGTGCCACCAATCATATTTGTTATAACAGTAGTGTAAATATTTAAAAAAAAACTTTTTTCACTGTGAAACAACAGTCTGTTACTGTTAGTGTAATCTAAGTGAAGTTGCCTGCCTGCCAGCGTGTGTGCCAGGCCCACTTGCCAAGCTAGTGGCACCACTCATATTTGTTGTAACAGTAGTGTAAATATTTTAAAAAAAACTTTTTTGACTGTGAAACATCAGTCTGCTAGTGTAATCGAATTGCAGTTGCCTGCCTGCCAGAGTGTGTGCCAGACCCATTTGCCAACTAGTGCCACCAATCATATTTGTTATAACAGTAGTGTAAATATTTTTAAAAAAAACTTTTTTGACTGTGAAACATCAGTCTGTTACTGTTAGTGTAATCTAATTGAAGTTGCCTGCCTGCCAGCGTGTGTGCCAGGTCCACTTGCCAAGTTAGTGGCACCACTCATATTTGTTGTAACAGTAGTGTAAATATTTAAAAAAAAAACATTTTTGACTGTGAAACATCAGTCTGCTAGTGCAATCGAATTGCAGTTGCCTGCCTGCCAGCGTGTGTGCCAGGCCCACTTGCCAACTAGTGCCACCAATCATATTTGTTATAACAGTAGTGTAAATATTTAAAAAAAAACTTTTTTGACTGTGAAACATCAGTCTGTTACTGTTAGTGTAATCTAATTGAAGTTGCCTTCCTGCCAGCGTGTGTGACAGGCCCACTTGCCAAGTTACTGGCACCAATCATATTTGTTGTAACAGTAGTGTAAATATTTTTAAAAAAAAACTTTTTTGACTGTGAAACATCAGTCTGCTAGTGCAATCGAATTGCAGTTGCCTGCCTGCCAGCGTGTGTGCCAGGCCCACTTGCCAACTAGTGCCACCAATCATATTTGTTATAACAGTAGTGTAAATATTTAAAAAAAATATTTTTGACTGTGAAACATCAGTCTGCTAGTGCAATCGATTTGCAGTTGCCTGCCTGCCAGCGTGTGTGCCAGGCCCACTTGCCAACTAGTTCCACCAATCATATTTGTTATAACAGTATTGTAAATATTTAAAAAAAAACTTTTTTGACTGTGAAACATCAGTCAGCTAGTGTAATCTAATTGCAGTTGCCTGCCTGCCAGCGTGTGTGCCATGCCCACTTGCCAACTAGTGCCACCAATCATATTTGTTATAACAGTAGTGTAAATATTTAAAAAAAAAAACTTTTTTGACTGTGAAACATCAGTCTGCTATTGTAATCTAATTGAAGTGGCCTGCCTGCCAGCGTGTGTGCCAGGCCCACTTACCAAGTTAGTGCTAGTGTTATTTAATTGTAGTTGCCAGGCCAGCCTGCCACTAGTGCCAGCCTGTGTGTCAGGCTCCCAGCATATACTGTGCCTACTTCCATCCTCAGTGCCACCACTCATATCTGTTGTAACATTAGTGTAATTTTTTTTAAAAAAAACTTTTACATCAGTCTGCTAGTGTTATTTAATTTTAGTTGCCAGGCCAGCCTGCCACTAGTGCCAGCCTGTGTGTCAGGCTCCCAGCATATACTGTGCCTACTTCCATCCTCAGTGCCACCACTCATATCTGTTGTCACATTAGTGTAACTTTTTTAAAAAACAACTTTTACATCAGTCTGCTAGTGTTATTTAATTTTTAGTTGCCAGGCCAGCCTGCCACTGCCAGCCTGTGTGTCAGGCTTGCTCACAGCATATACTCGTGCCTACTTCCTCAGTGCCACCACTCATATCTGTTGTAACATTAGTGTAAATTTTAAAAAAAAACTTTTACATTAGCTTGCTAGTGTTATTTATTTGCAGTTGCCTGCCTGCCCTGCCAGCGTGTGTGCCAGGCCCACTTGCCGACTAGTGCCACCATATCATATTTGTTATACAGTAGTGTAAATATCTTAAAAAAAAACTTTTTTGACTAGTGAAACATCAGTCTGTTACTGTTAGTGAATCTAATTGAAGTTGCCCTGCCTGCCAGTGTCTGTGCCAGGCCCATCTTGCCAAGGTAGTGGCACACTCATATTGTTGTTACAGTAGTGTAAATATTTTAAAAAAAACTTTTTTGACTGTGAAACATCAGTCTGCTAGTGCAATCGAATTGCAGTTGCCTGCCTGCCAGCGGTGTGTGCAGGCCCACTTGCCAACTAGTACCACCAATCATATTTGTTTATAACATTAAGTGTAAATATTTAAAAAAAAAAATTTTTGGACTGTGAAACCATCAGTCTGTTACTGTTTAGTGTAATCTAATTGAAGTTGCCTGGCCTGCCAGCATCTCTGCCAGGCCCACTTGCCAAGTTAGTGGCACCACTCATATTTGTTGTAACAGTAGTGTAAATATTAAAAAAAAAACCTTTTTTGACTGTGAAACTTCAGTCTGCTAGTGTAATCTAATTGTAGTTGCCTGCCTGCAGCGTGTGTGCCAGGCCCACTTGCCACTAGTGCCACCAATCATATTTGTTATAACAGTAGTGTAAATATTTAAAAAAAAAAACTTTTTGACTGTGAAACATTAGTCTGTCCACTGTTAGTGTAATCTAATTGAAGTTGCCTGCCTGCCCGCATGTGTGCCAGGCCCACTTGCCAAGTTAGTGGCACCACTCATATTTGTTTGTAACAGTAGTGTAAATATTTTTAAAAAAAACTTTTTTGACTGTGAAACATCAGTCTGCTAGTGCAATCGAATTGCAGTTGACTGCCTGCCAGCGTGTGTGCCAGGCCCACTTGCCAACTAGTGCCACCAATCATATTTGTTGTAACAGTAGTGTAAATATTTAAAAAAAAAACTTTTTTGACTGTGAAAACATCAGTCTGCTAGTGCAATCGAATTGCAGTTGCCTGCCTGCCAGCGTGTGTGCCAGGCCCACTTGCCAAGTTAGTGGCACTACTCATATTTGTTGTAACAGTAGTGTAAATATTTAAAAAAAAAAAAATTGTTGACTGTGAAACATCAGTCTGCTAGTGCAATTGAATTGCAGTTGCCTGTCTGCCAGCGTGTGTGCCAGCCCACTTGCCAAGTTAGTGGCACCACTCATATTTGTTGTAACAGTAGTGTAAATATTAAAAAAAAAACTTTTTTGACTGTGAAACATCAGTCTGCTAGTGCAATCTAATTGAAGTTGGCCTGCTGCCCAGCGTCTGTGCCAGGTACACTTGCCAACATAGTGCCACCAATCATATTTGTATATAGTAGTAGTGTAAATATTTTTAAAAAAAAACTTTTTTGACTGTGAAACATCAGGTCTGCTAATGTAATCTAATTGAAGTTGCCTGCCTGCCAGCGTGTGTGCCAGGCCCACTGCCAAGTTAGTGGCACCACTCATATTTGTTGTAACAGTAGTGTAAATATTTAAAAAAAAACTTTTTTGACTGTGAAACATCAGTCTGCTAGTACAATCGAATGCATTTGACTGCCTGCCAGCGTGTGTGCCAGGCCCCCCCACTTGCCAACTAGTGCCACCAATCATATTTCCCACTTGCCAACTAGTGCCACCAATCATATTTGTTGTAACAGTAGTGTAAATATTTAAAAAAAAAACTTTTTTGACTGTGAAACATCAGTCTGCTAGTGCAATCGAATTGCAGTTGCCTGCCTGCCAGCGTGAGTGCCAGACCCACTTGACCAACTAGTGCCACCAATCATATTTGTTATAACAGTAGTGTAAATATTTAAAAAAAAAACTTTTTTGACTGTGAAACATCAGTCTGTTACTGTTAGTGTAATCTAATTGAAGTTGCCTGTCTGCCAGCGTGTCTGCCAGGCGCACTTGCCAAGTTAGTGGCACCACTCATATTTGTTGTAACAGTAGTGTAAATATTTAAAAAAAAAAATGTTTTTGACTGTGAAACATAAGTCTGCTAGTGCAATCGAATTGCAGTTGCCTGCCTGCCAGCGTGGTGTGCCAGGCCCACTTGCCAACTAGTGCCACCAATCATATTTGTTATAACAGTAGTGTAAATATTTAAAAAAAAAAAAATTTGACTGTGAAAACATCTGTCTGTTACTGTTAGTGTAATCTAATGAAGTTGCCTGCCTGCCAGCGTCTGTGCCAGGCCCACCTTGCCAAGTTAGTGGCACCACTCATATTTGTTTGTAACAGTAGTGTAAATATTTTAAAACAACTTTTTTGACTGTGAAACATCAGTCTGCTAGTGCAATCGAATTGCAGTTTCCTGCCTGCAGCGTGTGTGCCAGGCCCACTTGCCAACTAGTGCCACCAATCATATTTTTTATAACAGTAGTGTAAATATTTCAAAAAAATACTTTTTTGACTGGTGAAAACATCAGTCTGTTACTGTTAGTGTAATCTAATTGAAGTTCGCCTGCCTGCCAGCATGTGTGCCAGGCCCACTTGCCAAGTTAGTGGCACCACTCATATTTTGTTTGTCCAGCAGTAGTTGTAATATTTAAAATAAAAACTTTTTTGACTGTGAAACATCAGTCTGCTAGTGCAATCGAATTGCAGCTGCCTGCCTGCCAGCGTGTGTGCCAGGCCCACTTGTAAGCTAGTGCCACCAATCATATTGTTATAACAGTAGTGTAAATATTTAAAAAAAAACTTTTTTGACTGTGAAACATCAGTCTGTTACTGTTAGTGTAATCTAATTGAAGTTGCCTGCCTGCCAGCATGTGTGCCAGGCCCACTTGCCAAGTTAGTGGCACCACTCATATTTGTTGTAACAGTAGTGTAAATATTTAAAAAAAAAACTTTTTTGATTGTGAAATATCAGTCTGCTAGTAGTGCAATCGAATTGCAGTTGCCTGCCTGCCAGCGTGTGTGCCAGGCCCACTTGCCAACTAGTGCCACCAATCATATTTGTTATAAACAGTAGTGTAAATATTTTAAAAAAAACTTTTTTGACTGTGAAAACATCAGTCTTTCACTGTTAGTGTAATCTAATTGAAGTTGCCTGCCTGCCAGCATGTGTGCCAGGCCCACTTGCCAAGTTAGTGGCACCACTCATATTTGTTGTAACAGTAGTGTAAATATTAAAAAAAAACTTTTTTGACTGTGAAACATCAGTCTGCTAGTGCAATCGAATTGCAGTTGCCTGCCAGCGTGTGTGCCAGGCCCACTTGCCAACTAGTGCCCACCATCATATTTGATGTAACAGTAGTGTAATTATTTAAAAAAAAAAACTTTTTTGACTGTGAAACATCAGTCTGCTAGTGCAATCGAATGCAGTTGCCTGCCTGCCTGCCAGCGTGTGTGCCAGCCCACTTGCCAAGTTAGTGGCACAACTCATATTTGTTGTAACAGTAGTGTAAATATTTAAAAAAAAAACTTTTTTGACTGTGAAACATCAGTCTGCTAGTACAATCGAATTGCATTTGACTGCCTGCCAGCGTGTGTGCCAGGCCCACTTGCCAACTAGTGCCACCATTATATTTGTTATAACAGTAGTGTAAATATTTAAAAAAAAAAACTTTTTTGACTGTGAAACATCAGTCTGCTATTGTAATCTAATTGAAGTTGCCTGCCTGCCAGCGTGTGTGCCAGGCCCACTTGCAAGTTAGTGGCACCACTCATATTTTTTGTAACAGTAGTGTAAATATTTTTAAAAAAACTTTTTTGACTGTCGAAACATGTCTGCTAGTGCAATCGAAATTGCAGTTGCCTGCCTGCCAGTGTGTGTGCCAGGCCCACTTGCCAACTAGTGCCACTAATCATATTTGTTATAACAGTAGTGTAAATATTTAAAAAAAAAACTTTTTTTGACTGTGAAACAATCAGTCTGTTACTGTTAGTGTAATCTAATTGAAGTTGCCTGCCTTCCAGCCGTGTGTGCCAGGCCCACTTCGCCAAGTTAGTGGCACCACTCATATTTGTTGTAACAGTAGTGTAAATATTTTAAAAAAAAACTTTTTTGACTGTGAAACATCAGTCTGCTAGTGCAATCGAATTGCAGTTGCCTGCCTGCGTGTGTGCCAGACCCACTTGCCAACTAGTGCCACCAATCATATTTGTTGTAACAGTAGTGTAAATATTTTAAAAAAAAACTTTTTTGACTGTGAAACATAAGTCTGCTAGTGTAATCTAATTGCAGTTGCCTGCCTACCAGCGTGTGTGCCAGGCCCACTTGCCAACTAGTGCCACCAATCATATTTGTTATAACAGTAGTGTAAATAATTTTTTGTAAAAATTTTTGGACTCTGAAACATCAGTCTGCTAGTGTAATCTTATTGCATTTGCCTGCCTGCCAGCGTGTGTGCCAAGCCCACTTGCCAAGTTAGTGCCACCACTCAGATTTTTTTTAACAGTAGTGTAAATATTTAAAAAAAAACTTTTTTGACTGTGAAACATCAGTCTGCTAGTGTAATCTTATTGCATTTGCCTGCCTGCCAGCGTGTGTGCCAGGACCACTTGCCAAGTTAGTGGCACCACTCATATTTGTTGTAACAGTAGTTTAAATATTTAAAAAATAAACATTTTTGACTGTGAAACATCAGTCTGCTTTTATGTGTCTGGCTCACAGCGTATACTGTGCCCACTTGCCCAGTGCCACCACTCATATCTTGTTTAATAGTAGTGTAAGTGTACATTTAAAAAAAATAAACTTTTTGGATTGTGAAACATCAGTCTGCTTTTTTGTGTCAGGCTCACAGCGTATACTGTGCCCACTTGCTCAGTGGCACCACTCATATTTTGTTTAATAGTAGTGTAAGTCTACATTAAAAGAAAAAATGACAGGAAGAGGCAGGCCACCCCGCAGGTGCCATCGTGGTTGTGGTGCTGTGATTCCCTTTGACCCTACAATAATGCACAGTGTTCAGAGGCCACGTGCCATGAATGCGAAAAGTTCTGAGGAGGACCTAGTTGAATCGCTAACACAGGACACCCAATCTTCTACAGTTTCTGCTCCTAACCTTGACGCACCATCCACCTCCAGCTTAGCTTCGGGCACCTCTCAAGTGACCAGTGCCACTCGCCCGCCTGCCGCCACCACCAACACTAGAACCACAGCCGCTTCACTTGATCTGTCAGAGGAGTTATTGACACATCAGTTGGAAGAAATGAGTGATGTGCAACCATCATTGACAGAGGATGTAGATAACAGTGATATGTCTCAGTCAGGCAGCATTACAAACATGGACGTACAGTGTGATGATGATGGTAATGTTGTACCCGCTGCTGCTTCCTTTGTTGATTTGTCAGATACAAGTGAAGCGGTTGATGATGATGCATCCGTGGATGTCATGTGGGTGCCCGCTAGAAGAGAAGAAGAAGAGGGGAAAGTTCAGATGGGGAGACAGAGAGGAGGAGGAGACGAGTTGGAAGCAGGGGGAGGTCGTCGCAAGGAGCTAGTGGAACAGTCAGACAGCATGCATCAGCACACGGGGTCAGCCAGACAGCACGCCAATCAACGCATGCTGTTGCCACCACCAGAATGCCATCATCGCAGAGCTCAGCAGTGTGGCATTTTTTTTTTCTGTCTACCTCTGACAACAGCGATGCCATTTGTAACCTGTGCCAAAAGAAACTGAGTCGTGGGAAGTCCAACACCCACCTAGGTACAAATGCTTTGCGAAGGCACATGGTCTCACATCACAAACGCTGATGGGATGAACACATGAGTAGAAGCAGCACACAAACTCAAAGCCGCCATCCTCCTTCTGGTCCAGCATCTTCAGCCACGTCAACCACTGCTGTACTCCTTTCCCCCTCTCAACCATTTGCCACTCAGTCTCTCTTACCTAGCAGTTCCTGGTCATCTGCCCACAGTCAGGTGTCTGTCAAGGACATGTTTGAGTGTAAGAAGCCAATTTCCCAAAGTCACCCCCTTGCCCGGCGTCTGACAGCTGGCTTGTTTGAACTCTTAGCCCTCCAGCTTTTACCATACAAGCTGGTGGAGTCTGAGGCGTTCAAAAAATTTGTATCTATTGGGACACCGCAGTGGAAGGTACCCGGCCAAAATTTCTTTTCACAAAAGGCAATCCCAAACCTGTACTCGATTGTGTGAAAGGAAGTAATGGCATGTCTGGCACACAGCAAGGGTCCCTCTGACCACTGATAGCTGGTCTGCAAAGCATGGTCAGGGCAGGTATATCACCTACACTGTGCATTGGGTAAACCTGCTGACGGCTGACAAGCATGGAATGCGTGGCTCTGCAGAGGAGTTGGTGACACCACTACGACTTGCAGGCAGGCCTGCTGCTACCTCCTCTACTCCTCCTACTCCATCCTCTTCCATAACCTCTTCCTTGGCTGAGTCCTCTTCCGCTGCTGCGTCTTGCTCCACATCAACGGCACCCCCCCCCCAGCTCCCCAGGTACTATTCAACATCCCGGATATGGCAGTGTGACGCCGTCTTGGGGTTGACTTGCCTGAAAGCAGAGAGTCACACCGCACCAGCACTCCTGTCCGCACTGAACGCACAGGTGGATCAGTGGCTGACTCCGCACCAACTGGAGATTGGCAAAGTTGTTTCTGACAATGGAAGTAATTTGGTGGCGGCATTGAAATTGGGCAAGTTGACACATGTGCCGTGCATGGCACATGTGTGTAATCTGATTGTACAACACTTTGTGCATAGGTGTGTTGCCATTTCAGG
This sequence comes from Bombina bombina, assembly GCF_027579735.1. NCBI lineage: Eukaryota > Metazoa > Chordata > Amphibia > Anura > Bombinatoridae > Bombina > Bombina bombina. The sequence continues at coordinate 950,041,609 of NC_069499.1, forward strand.
CGTTCCTACACGGCCATAGCGCACTTGTCAGGTATCCAGCGGCGAAACAACCTGCCAGTGAGGCGCTTGATTTGCGACAGCCCGACACATTGGAATTTAACACTCCTAATTTTCGACCGCCTGCTCCAACAAGAAAAAGCTGTTAATGAGTACTTGTTTGACCGGGGTGCTAGGACAACCTCTGGGGAGCTGGGGATTTTTTTTGCCACGTTACTGGATGCTCATGCGCAATGCCTGTAGGCTCATGCGTCCTTTTGAGGAGGTGACAAACCTAGTCAGTCACACCGAAGGCACCATCAGCGACATCATACCATTGTTTTCTTCCTGGAGCGTGCCCTGCGAAGAGTGCTGGATCAGGCCATAGATGAGCGTGAAGAGGAAGAGGAAGAGTTGTGGTCCTCCATCACCCACCAGAAACAGACTTATCAGCATCGCTTGCTGGACCAGCGGCAACGCAGGAAGAGGATTGTGAGGAAGAGGAGTCAGAGGAGGAATGTGGCTTTGAGGAGGAGGAGGAGGAGGAGGAAGACCAAGCACAACAGGCATCCCAGGGTGCTCGTTGTTGTCACCTATCTGGTACCCGTGGTGTTGTACGTGGCTGGGGGGAAGAAGATACCTTCAGTGAGATCAGTGAGGACGAGGAACGGGACATGAGTAGCTCGGCATCCAACCTTGTGCAAATGGGGTCTTTCATGCTGTCGTGCCTGTTGAGGGACACTCGTATAAAAAAGCTGAAGGAGAACGAACTGTACTGGGTGTCCACGCTACTAGACCCCCGGTATAAGCATAAAGTGACTGAAATGTTACCGAATTCCTGCAAGTCGAAAAGGATGGAGCAGTTCAAAAATAAATTAAAAAGTATGCTTTACACAGCGTATAAGGGTGATGTCACAGCACAATGGGAATCTAACAGGGGAAGAGATGAAAGTAATCCTCCTCCTCCCACGACCACACCGGCAAGGACAGGACGCTTTCCAGACGTGTTGTTGATGGAGGACATGCGGACCTTTTTAACTCCTATGCATCGCCACAGCCCTTTGGGATCCAGCCTCATAGAAAGACTCAACCGACAGGTAGCAGACTACCTTGCATTAACTGTGGATCTCAACACTCTGAGGAGCGATGGACCCCTTGACTACTGGGTGTGCAGGCTTGACCTGTGGCCTGAGCTATCCCAATTTGCAATTGAACTTCTGGCCTGCCCCGCTTCAAGTGTCCTGTCAGAAAGGACCTTCAGTGCAGCAGGAGGTATCGTCACTGAGAAGAGAAGTCGCATAGGTCAAAAAAGTCTTAATTATCTCACCTTTATTAAATGAATGAGGGATGGATCCCGAAGGGACTGACATTGTGCGATACATTAGAGTAAAAAAGGCCTGATGAGATGAGCTGCCATGGGCTACAAATTGTACACACGCTGCTGTATTTTATCTTCGAATGCCGGATGACTTGAGTGACTTATCCGCCAACAACTATGGTTCAAGATGCAATGTTTTAGGGCACTTTCTAAATGTCAAACAAACATCAATTTTTCTGGCGGCTGCAACAATAGCTAATTTTTCAGGCATTTGTACATGCCTAATTTTTCTGGCCTCTGGTGCTGCACTGTGGCTTCAAAATCCAAACCAAAAAAAAGGCACATAACAGGGATTAAACTGTTAAGAATAGTACTACTTAACACACCACTCATATCTGGTGGCACAGTAGATTGTACGCGCAGTGCCCCAAATTTGAAGTAGGAGGAACCGACCAAGCATCTTTTTTCCATCTCCCGGTATCTAAAAATTATCTCCGGGTTCCTAAAATCGATGCCATACCTGTACTAGATTGTGAAAAAGGAAGTCATGTCATATGGGGTCTTTCATGATGTCGTGCCTGTTGAGGGTCGGGGACCCTCGTATAAAAAGGCTGAAGGAGAACGACCTGTACTGAGTGTCCAAGCATCTTTTTCCATCTCCCGGTTCCTAAAAATGATCACCTGGTTCCTAAAATCGATGCCATACCTGTACTCGATTGTGCAAATGTAAGTCATGGCATATGGGGTCTTTCATGCTGTCGTGCCTGTTGAGGGTCGGGGACCCGCGTATAAAAAGGCTGAAGGAGAACGACCTGTACTGGGTGTCCAAGCATCTTTTTCCATCTCCCGGTTCCAAAAATCCATGCCATATACACGTCCCCTGGCGCAGCAACTGCCTCTGGGAACCTTACCATGGGTCCCAGACCGCACGTCTTATAATTCTCTGTCAGAGAAATTATATATCTATCAAATCTATCTATTTATCTATCGAATCTATCTAACTATCAATCGTATCTCTCAAATATATATTACATCTATTGATCTATGTAATTCGTATCTATCAAATGTATATTGCATCTATTGATCTATGTAATTAGTTTCTATCAAATGTATATTGCATCTTTTGATCTATGTAATTCGTATCTATCAAATGTATATTGCATCTTTTGATCTATGTAATTTGTATCTATCAAATGTATATTGCATCTATTGATCTATGTAATTCGTATCTATCAAATGTATATTGCATCTTTTGATCTATGTAATTTGTATCTATCAAATGTATATTGCATATTTTGATCTATGCAATCCGTATCTATCAAATGTATATTGCATCTTTTGATCTATGTAATTCGTATCTATCAAATGTATATTGCATCTATTTATCTATGTAATTCGTATCTATCAAATGTATAGTGCATCTTTTGATCTATGTAATTCGTATCTATCAAATGTATATTGCATCTATTGATCTATGTAATTCGTATCTATCAAATGTATATTGCATCTTTTGATCTATGTAATTCGTACCCGGCCACAATTTTTTTGCACAAAAAGCAATCCCGGGCCCCAAACTGTACTCGATTGTGCAAAAGGAAGTAACCTTACCATGGGTCACAGCCCGCACGTCTTTGTAATTCTCTGTCTGGGAAATTATATATCTATCAAATCTATCTATTTATCTATCAAATCTATCTAACTATCAATCGTATATATCAAATGTATATTGCATCTATTGATCTATGCAATTCGTATCTATCAAATGTATATTGCATCTATTGATCTATGTAATTCGTATCTATCAAATGTATATTGCATCTTTTGATCTATGTAATTCGTATCTATCAACTGTATATTGCATCTATTGATCTATGTAATTCGTATCTATCAAATGTATATTGCATCTTTTGATCTATGTAATTCGTATCTATCAAATGTATATTGCATCTTTTGATCTATGTAATTCGTATCTATCAAATGTATATTGCATCTATTGATCTATGTAATTCGTATCTATCAAATGTATATTGCATCTTTTGATCTATGTAATTGGTATCTATCAAATGTATATTGCATCTATTGATCTATGGAATTCGTATCTATCAAATGTATATTGCATCTATTGATCTATGTAATTCGTATCTATCATATGTATATTGCATCTATTGATCTATGTGATCTATGTATCTATTTATCAAATCCTGTGGTGTTGTACGTGACTGGGGGGAAGAAGATACCTTCAGTGAGATCAGTGAGGACGAGGAACGGGACATGAGTAGCTCGGCATCCAACCTTGTGCAAATGGGGTCTTTCATGCTGTTGTGCCTGTTGAGGGACACTCATATAAAAAAGCTGAAGGAGAACGAACTGTACTGGGTGTCCCCGCTACTATACCCCCGGTATAAGCATAAAGTGACTGAAATGTTACCGAATTCCAGCAAGTCGGAAAGGATGGAGCAGTTCAACAATAAATTAAAAAGTATGCTTTACACAGCGTATAAGGGTGATGTCACAGCACAACGGGAATCTAACGGGGAAGAGATGAAAGTAATCCTCTTATCTATCAAATGTATATTGCATCTTTTGATCTATGTAATTCGTATCTATCAAATGTATATTGCATCTTTTGATCTATGTAATCGGTATCTATCAAATGTATATTGCATCTATTGATCTATGTAATTCGTATCTATCAAATGCATATTGCATCTATTGATCTATGTAATTTGCATCTATCATATGTATATTGCATCTATTGATCTATGTAATCTATGTATCTATCTATCTGTTTGCGGTTGTTTGCGGTGCGTTACACGGGGAGTTTGGGCTGTCACTGTCAAGCGGGCGTAACCCTTACACTACCTGATCGATACAACATCATACCTGATGTTTTAAAGCACATTATTCCAAACAATTTAGGAATGTTAGGTGATTTAGGCCCTTTATGGCTTAAAACCAGACTCTGCATCAACTATGTAATTTTCCGTGGGAGTTTTGCCATGGATTCCCCTCCGGCATGCCACAGTCCAGGTGTTAGTCCCCTTGAAACAACTTTTCCATCACTATTGTGGCCAGAAAGAGTCCCTGTGGGTTTTAAAGTTCGCATGCCTATTGAAGTCAATGGCGGTTCTCCCGGTTCGCCGGTTCGCGAACAGTTGCGGAAGTTCGAGTCCGCCGTTCGCGAAACAAAATTTTTAGGTTTGCGACATCACTAGATAGAGAATGTGTCTGGAGCAGCAGTAGGGCAAAACAATAAGCCCATATTGAGCACTGTTATTTCATCTGTGCTTAATTTATATCAGGACAGGTTAATGACATTTACCTCCTCTGTTTGAATTTCATCTTCTAGCGTGTCCCCATCCCTCCGCCTCCGTCTCCCACCCCTTATCATGTGGCGCTGCTTCTGTCTTGTGTTTCCATTGTATCTGCTAAAAAAGTAGAAGTAGATGGTATATTAGGCTGTGAGCCACTTACGGCAAATGTGTGTCCTGTTCTGGAACTATCCGAGCTTGTCCTTGCATAACTATCCGTCCCCTTCTGTTGATGGGTGCGTGACATCATCCATATCGGGCCGGCATTGGTGGGACGTCTGCGTGGGCGGTTCCATCTGTACACTGTCAAGGTATATGTAAAGATTAATATATATATATATATATATTATTATATATTTGGCTAATCAGTTCCAAATGATTCATTTATTCATAAAACATTGAATACTTTGACTGACCAAATTCAATCCTCCCCCACTGCTGTGATCACACAGGATGGTAATCGTATATATCAAATGTATATTGCATCTATTGATCTATGCAATTCATATCTATCAAATGTATATTGCATTTATTGATCTATGTAATTCTTATCAATCAAATGTATATTGCATCTTTTGATCTATGTAATTCATATCTATCAAATGTATATTGCATCTATTGATCTATGTAATTCGTATCTATCAAATGTATATTGCATCTTTTGATCTATGTAATTTGTATCTATCAAATGTATATTACATCTATTGATCTATGAAATTCGTATCGATCAAATGTATATTGCATCTTTTGATCTATGAAATTTGTATCTATCAAATGTATATTGCATCTTTTGATCTATGTAATTTGTATCTATCAAATGTATATTACATCTATTGATCTATGTAATTCGTATCTATCAAATGTATATTGCATCTTTTGATGTATGTAATTGGTATCTATCAAATGTATATTGCATCTATTGATCTATGGAATTCGTATCTATCAAATGCATATTGCATCTATTGATCTATGTATTTCGTATCTATCAAATGTATATTGCATCTATTGATCTATGTAATCTATGTATATATCTATCTATCAAATCTATCTATCTCGTGGCCGGACTGTTTTGTGACAGCCACTTGTGTTTCGGCCAAATTTGAAGTAGGAGGACCGACCAAGCATCTTTTTCCAGCTCCCGATTCCTAAAATCCATGCCATATACACCTCCCCCGATAGGGGGAGTAACAGGTATTAAACTGCTAAGAATAGTACTACTTAACTCACCACTCATATCTGGTGGCACAATAGATTGCACACACAGTGCCCCAAATTTGAAGCAGGAGGACCGACCAAGCATCTTTATCCATTTCCCGGTTCCGAAAATCCATGCCATATACACGTCCCCTGGCGCCGCAACTGCCTCTGGGAACCTTACCATGGGTCCCAGGCCACACGTCTTTTAATTCTCTGTTAGGGAAATTATATATCTATCAAATCTATATATTTATCTATCGAATCTATCTAACTATCAATCGTATCTATCAAATATATATTGCATCTATTGATCTATGTAATTCGTATCTATCAAATGTATATTGCATCTATTGATCTATGTAAATCGTATCTAACAAATGTATATTGCATCTTTTGATCTATGTAATTCGTATCTATCAAATGTATATTGCATCTATTGATCTATGGAATTCATATCTATCAAATGTATATTGCATCTATTGATCTATGTAATTCGTATCTATCATATGTATATTGAACCTATTGATCTATGTAATCTATGTATCTATCTATCTATCAAATCTATCTATCTCGTGGTTGTGCAAATAGACTGTTTGCGGTTGTTTGCGGTGCATTACACGGGGAGTTTGGGCTGTCACTGTCAAGCGGGCATAACCCTTACACTACCTGATCGATACAACATCATACCTGATGTTTTAAAGCACATTATTCCAAACAATTTAGGAATGTTAGGTGATTTAGGCCCTTTATGGCTTAAAACCAGACTCTGCAACTATGTAATTTTCCGTGGGAGTTTTGCCATGGATTCCCCTCCGGCATGCCACAGTCCAGGTGTTAGTCCCCTTGAAACAACTTTTCCATCACTATTGTGGACAGAAAGAGTCCCTGTGGGTTTTAAAGTTTTCATGCCTATTGAAGTCAATGGCGGAAGTTCGAGTCCGCCGTTCGCGAACCAAAATTTTTAGGTTTGCTACATCACTAGTCATAATAGAGAATGTGTCTGGAGCAGCAGTAGGGCAAAACAATAAGCCCATATTGAGCACTGTTATTTCATCTGTGCTTAATTTATATGAGGACAGGTTAATGACATTTACCTCCTCTGTTTGAATTTCATCTTCTAGCGTGTCCCCATCCCTCCGCCTCCGTCTCCCACCCCTTATCATGTGGCGCTGCTTCTGTCTTGTGTTCCATTGTATCTGCTAAAAAAGTAGAAGTAGATGGTATATTAGGCTGTGAGCCACTTACGGCAAATGTGTGTCCTGTTCTGGAACTATCCGAGCTTGTCCTTGCATCACTATCCGTCCCCTTCTGTTGACGGGTTTGTGACGTCATCCATCTCGGGCCGGCATTGGTAGGACGTCTGCATGGGCAGTTCCATCTGTACACTGTCAAGGTATATGTAAATATTAATATATATATATTATTATATATTTGGCTAATCAGTACCAAATGATTCATTCATTCATAAATAATTGAATACTTTGACTGACCAAATTCAATCCTCCCCCACTGCTGTGATCACACAGGATGGGTCACAAAGTCATTTAAAAAAAAAATATTGTAAAAGTGATTTTGAGAAAGAGCAGAGTTTTATAGATTAAATTAAAAGATAACATAGCTTTTGAAGCTCACAGCCCTGTAGGGGGTAACAACCAAATTAGCAAACAAGGACCAATGGTCAAACACATCCTGGAATGTATGGAGACAACATTCTGGGCCTAAAATCAGATAAACAAGTGAAATTATGACTACATAGTGATTAGCATAGACTTGTTAATTAGTTCCTGCCTGTGTATTGAGGCAGTAAACATTTGACCAGCTAAAAACACATGTTCTAAATTATACTCTTAAACCCATTGTTAAAAGACAGCATAGAAATTAATGCATGTATATATATATACATGTACATATATTCAGACAAAATATTTAATATATATACCTTAGACTGTATTACATGTCTATAATGCAATTCAGATTGAAAATGAATTAGATGAATAACTGCATTAGTAGATATAAAATGTTTAAGTAATTCCAAAATAAATACAATTCTCTGTGTTCCAGGATGCCAATGGAAAATGACAGGAAGAATATGAATATTGATATCTGTGGACCTAAAAAGCAATGATTAATAACACTATTATTTTTATTTCAGATCTGCATAGACAAGAATCAGGCATTTAAGATTTAATAGAAATATGAAATCTATTATATTCATGTTGGGATGCAGTGTAATACTGAATATGAAACATCCTGTATTTGTATAAATATATGTAAATGGATTTTAAATACTATTAATTTTGGAATAGTTAGCAGTATAAATTATTTTGATGTAATATGATATTAAAAATAATTTGATGCTACCCTGTCTGGAATTTAGGTTGTAATGATTGATGCAAAAAGTTATGGTCTGATAAATGATCACTTTATAAAAATGTATTAAATTGTTAAAAATGTTAGAAATGGTTAAATTAATCTGTTTGTTTGTCATGCTGCCCCGATGGCCAAAACCTGGTGTTGCGATGCAGGAGTTGCAGCCGGGAGACGATTGGTTGTTGACAAGGATGCATCTCCCTGACAACATACATTTCCAAAATGAACCAATAAGAAGGGCCAATCCGAGACAAGCTTCCGTTGGGCGTTTCGAATCTCACCAATGATGGTACTGATAAAAAAAGTGGAGGGGTGAGATCAGATGATTTAACCCCAAGCATAGAGAGAGAAAGGAGGCTGCTGGCTAACTCTTGCTAACTTTGGCTGGTAAACTGTTTTGCTAGAACCCTGGACGAATAACTGCTGCAGTTATTATAAGCAAACAGCTACTTTTATTCTCCATATGCGACCTGTTGAGAAATATTGGATATCAATTGGTTTTATCTGGGTAAAGTATACAAAGGTTATTGGTAAGATCATAGTTAAATTGTAAGTAATAGATTTAAGAGAGCAGTTTGTATTTTAGCTTATATTCATAGCCTGTATATTTTAAACTAATCCTAAATTTTAAGTTGTTTATATTTGCAAAACATATATATATATATATATATATATATATATATATATATATATATATATATATAAATATATATATATATCTATCTTAGAATTGGTTTTAATTATAAGTAACTAAGAATTTGTTCCAGTTTAAATAAATGGACATTTAAAGTGACTGTTTACATTAAGAATATATGTACTTTTAGTGTCCTAATTAGAATTGTATTAGAACAAATTATATCTATATAGCTGATTGTACTGTTGAATGTTAGTAGCTAAAATCTTGGAATCTCATTGTGTTAATTGAATGAAAGGCTATTGTGAATAAGGCTAGTTTTAAAGGTAAACTTTTATGAACTTTGCATAGCATACTTTAATAGTTTTAAACGTGTATAATATTGACTCATACTCTGGTTCCTACAAATATATTTCATTGTGTTTATAGATATCAACTAATAAAAAAGAATTCAGGAATTTATATTATTTTTATGGTCTAGTATATGCATATTGATTAAGGGTTTATTTTTAAAGAATAATTATTAAATATATTGTGTTATAACCTGGCCATATACTGACAACACGCTGCCAGAGTTGTAGTCCTGCTCATTACGTCTGAATTTGCATCTCTTACGCTCCTCGATCTCAGACTTAGAGGTATTAACCCCTTCTACAACCTTCTGGTGAATGCGCTGGAACTCCTCTTCTCCCACGGTGTCACGTAATTTATTCTTTTGGGCTTCTATCTTCCCAGTAAGTTCCTGTAATTCACGATCAGAGAATTCAATATTAAGTATCATCAGATCCATGGAATTTTTATTAAGGATCTGTTGATATTTTGTGCAGAACTCCTGATTATCTGAGAAAAAGGTGGGTTGGAGGGGGGCATCTCATACCACAGGGAATGTGTTTGACTTTTTAGTATTCTGCCATTGTGGAAGCATGTAGCTGTAGATCTCCTCAGAAGTTTCTCAAGTTCACATCTTTGTAGGTCTTTGTCAGGCGCCATCAGAAACTCTCTTGGTCCCACTGTAAGAGTAGCAATCCAGGCTGACTCTTCATCTGTATACGAAAATAAGCCCATTTCACAGGCCATGTTTAAACAGTAGGAAGGTGCTGTTGTATATATAAATCAAACTCCTTAGTAAAATATTGTGATGCTGTATTCCTTGAAAGGGTGTAATACTTGTAGAAAAGTAGCAAGACCAACACACACCTCAGGAAAATGTCCCTTTGAATCAACATTAGGTAAATGTAGGTGCACACCAGGAGGACCTCCCTTTCCAGGGTCCTAGTAAATATAGAACACACAGGTAGCACACAGTATGAGGCAACAGCGCCTTTATTGAGCAACGTTTCGGGGTTCCTGCCAATTGATTAGGGTGGATAGGATAGTCTCTGATCCCAGGATGAGACAGGTTAGGTCAGTTGAAATGAAGAATAAATTCATTAATAGGGGGTATGACAGTCAGAAACTTGATGAAGTGTAAAAATCCATTAATGATCCCCCTAAGAGATATACTACACCTGACATTAAAAGATTGAATTTTCTTACCTCATATAATGCTATGAGTCAAAAAGTTTACAACATTATCAAGAGACATTGGCCATTATTGAAGGAAGCTTGCCCAGACATAGAAGAATTCCAAACCATCCCAAGAGCAGCTTACCGTATGGGCAACACCCTGGGTAAATGATTGGTTAGGGCAATGCCCAACCCTGACTCTACCATCAGAGTGGCACATAGATTCTTTGGCAAACCTAAAAATTGTACGTTTCCCTGTTTGGGGTGTGGTCAGTGTGGCAATGTCATCAAAGGTGATTCTATTTCTCATCCATATACTGGAGAACATTTGTTGATTAAGGGTTATTATACATGCAACTCTACGCATGTAGTTTATGCTTTAAAGTGTCCGTGTGGGCTATTATATGTAGGTGAGACGACCCAAAAGGTCAGGGAACACATATGCCAACACAAATCTACAATCAGAAATAAGAAAACATCTAATCTCCCGGTGCCAGCACACTTTTTAGAAAAAGGCCATCAAATTAATCAACTTAGATACATAGGGGCCTATCTATCAAGCTCCGAATGGAGCTTGATGCCCCGTGTTTCTGGAGAGCCTGCAGGCTCCCAGAAACAGCAGTTATGAAGCAGCGTTCACAAAGACCGCTGCTCCATAACCATTCCGCCTGCTCTGAGCAGGCAGACAGACATCGCCGGAAATCAACCCGATCGAGTACGATTGGGTTGATTGACACCCCCCTGCTGGCGGCCCATTGGCTGCGAGTCTGCAGGGGGCGGCGTTGCACCAGCAGCTCTTGTGAGCTGCTAGTGCAATGCTGAATACGGCGAGCGTATTGCTCGCGGTATACAGCAAGGTCTGGCGGACCTGATCCACACTGTCGGATCAGGTCCGCCAGACTTTCTTAAATAGGGGCCATGGTCATAGACCAGGCCCCCAGACATACTAGAGGGGGAGATAGGGCCAAAGATGTACTATATAGAGAGGCAAGATGGATTTGGAAACTGGATACCATGCATCCCAAAGGGCTTAATTGGGAGTTTGACCTGCTTCCTTTCATTTATTGTGCTTTCTGTTTGGTTATATTTATTTAAACTTTTTTTGATGTACTTCATGAAATTACCAATGTATGTCATTTATTTAATTGTGTAGTAGAGTTTGCAACTTGCTGCACCTGTTTTTAATTTGGTGAACCTTTCACTTCAGGAGTGTAGGGGATAATTATGAGTGATAATGTGTATGAGGTCATGTGTGATCTCACTTCCAGATTGACCCCTCCCCGTTGTTTTGTGATTGGTCACCTGTGTCTATATTAGCTTGACATGTTCACTTGTTTGTTAGCTTGATAAAGGGGCAGGAGCCCCGAAACGTTGCTCAATAAAGACGCTGTTGCCTCATACTGTGTGCTACCTGTGTGTTCTATTTGAAGGGTATCAAGGGTATACTTACAGAAGCAGAGGAAGAAGTCACAGTCCTAGGAGTAGGGGCTGGTGGTGTAGAAACAGGAACGGCATCCCTCGCTGCAACTAGTAAGGAGAGTTTAGCGGTAATAGCCTCTAGTTTGGAATCCATATTCTGCAACTGTGTGGTATGGGTTCCCAACATCTGCCCCTGAAGATAAACAGCTTGTGCCACCTCATCTGGCTGCATAGCCCAAGTATAATGTAATGCTCGTGGGATACTCCTCTATCAGACCAAACTCGGCCAGTAGTCTTATTATCCCGGCGTTGAGTCGGAATGATAGGGAATATCCCAGAGCAGAGAAAGTTAGTGAGATGAGGAAGGCAGCACTCACCACAGGCAGGACAGTCCCCAGCGGCAACAGCAGAGCAGTCCAAGGATGAACCACTTGAATGGTCAGGCAGGCAGGGTTTGGCAACAGTAAAAGCAGTCCAAGGATAAACCACTAGAATAGTCAGGCAGGCAGGGTTTGGCAACAGTAAAGCAGTCCAAGGATAAACCACTAAAATGGTCAGGCAGGCACTGTTTGGCAACAGTAAAAGCAGTCCAGCAGTTTAAGGGTTAAGGCAGGTAGAGTAGTCAGACAGGCAGGTTCAGCAACAGTGATCAATCCAGCAGTTTAAGGGTTAAGGCAGGTAGAGTAGTCAGACAGGCAGGTTCAGCAACAGTGATCAATCCAGCAGTTTAAGGGTTAAGGCAGGTAGAGTAGTTAGACAGGCAGGTTCAGAAACAGTTATCAGGAACAAAAAAGAATGATCTGTCACACCCAGGAGCACACAAAGTAACACCTATACTTGGGCAGTTACAGATCATTCTTTGAGCATTTAAATAGGTGCAGATTCACGCCACTGAGCTCAGACCGGCATCCGGAGCATGCGGCGATGACGTCAGCGCCGCACGCTCCCGGAGCCAACACTGCCCCTGGAAACGAGCAGAGAAGGAGACGCTGCACCCCTTGCAATGGCTAGAGCAACGCGGTGTGACAGTTAGGGGTTAATACATTTATTAGGTATATTGCGTTGTGGGGGGGTTAACATGTCAGGTTTATTTTTGGGAGGTGGGTTAGACTTTTACAGGAGATTTAACTTTTTTTTTTTTCTTATGCGACTCTCTCACTGGCAACTCCAGAAATGTGTATTTACACATTGCTAGTTTATCCGACTTATGGCAGTTTATGAACTGCCGGCGCTATATACAGTATATGTGATTCCCCTATGTGCAGGGTGAAATTAAAGGCGACGCGGGTTTCAGCAGTTACGCTGAAGCCTACCCCGCATATGTAATCTCGCCCTTGGGGCCCGATCCGATATAAATCGTCATCCGCAAAAGCCGGTGACGCCAATATTTGCGCGGGTTTGGTATCCTATATACGGCGTAACTTCGAAGTTACGCGCGTATATTTCTGCCTTCCCCCGTCGTTTTTTGGCCCATAGACTGACATACAAAAAATGCGCAGTTTGGTATCCAATATACGGCGTAAGTACTTACGCGCGCAGATTTCAGAAAATCTACTCCATTCTCATCTCACCACAAATTTCAGCCGCAGGAACCCTTGCACTGACTTAGAAACCAACGCAACTCTCTGAAGGCCTAACAAGTGCATGCTTAACAACATACATATCAGCAGCTTGATCACAAATAGTTAACCTCTTCAAAGCATTTATTATTCCTGCCCCTGCAAAATTGTCAAACCAATCACAAAGGGGTGCATCATGGGGCACAGGGTGTCATCATGGGGCACAGGGTGTCATCATGGGGCACAAGGGGACATCATGGAGCACAAGGGGTCATCATGGGGCACAAGGGGTCATCATGGGGCACAAGGGGACATCATGGGGCATAAGGGGTCATCATAGGGCACAAGGGGACATCATGGGGCACAAGGAGTCATCATGGGGCACAAGGGGTCATCATGGGGCACAAGGGGTGCTGGAAGCCCTACAATCCCCTGTTGTTCTGTCTACACATGCTGATTCTATAGTTGCTGCTGATCCATGGTGATGGTGCTGCCCCTGCTGCAGCTGGTCATCGAATAACATACTGTGGAGTTCCACTGCATGTAAGTGAAACTACTACATCCCACCCCCATTTCCTTAACCACTCTAATTACTGAAAATATATCATTAGTTCAATTCATGTTTTGGTCACTATGATTTATTGACTATCATTTCGAGGAATGAAAATGGATGTTTATACCTTATGTTCACACCTTCTGTAAAAAACATTATTATTTAGATATATATACCCATGTGCAGGGATAGGCAAGGTGTCCTTCACTAAAACTCTTTACCTTAGAAAATGTCCGCCACAGCCTTGGCTCGTGCCTATCCCTGCACATGGGTCAATTTCTATTGGATGTGAGAAACCTTGATTTACATCTTAAAAGTGAATATCACTATATGTACCCTTCATACACAACTATGTGATATGGTTTAGAGAACATGAATATGTCATAAACATGATGATATTACCTTTTCTGGGCCATTTCCACACAGGCCTTATTATATTTTTCAAAGATATTAGTGTACTAAAACACCCCTCACATGGATGTGGATGACAATTATATGGTAAATAGCAGAGGACAAGATTTAGGATGAAATATAACAATATTTTTTATTTTCGGCTTCTTAGATGAGGGGGCTGAGGGGCCTGGAGTGGGTTTCCTGCCTCTCCTGGGTTGTGTGGATTCAGAGGATCCTGCAGGAGTGCTGGCCACAGATGAGATGCTGGAGGCAATGTCCTTCTGGTGTGTGAAATGCTCCACCAACACACCCAACAGTTGGTTTAGTTCCCTCCATCTGTAGTCACTCTGAATCTGCATGTCCGAAATAACTCTCAGCATCTGAGATTGGTTCTGGACGATACCACTTAAAGATGCTGCCATGTCCCGTTGCTGCTCAATGGAACGCTGTAGTAAAGTCTGTTGGCTCCTGTAAAACCTGCGTTGGTCTCTCTGCATTCTCTCGCAGGTTGATGTGAGCCTCTTGCAGGTTACTGTTTGCCTTCTCTGTAGGGCAATGTATTCGTCGCCCATGGCGGAAGTCAGAGGATCTATAGGCTCTTCCCCAGCAGGGACTCTAGGCGCAGGTTCACCTCTATCTGCTGTTTCAACTTCAATATCCTCAGCTGCTGGTGCTGCCGGAGGGATCACAGCTGCTGGTGCTGCTGGAGGGATCACAGCTGCTGGTGCTGCTGGAGGGATCACAGCTGATGGTGCTGCTGGAGGGATCACAGACGGTGCTGCCTGAGGGATGATGGAAGCTCTATGCTCCTCCTTAGATGCTGGAGCTCTTCCAAGCGAAGCAGATGGTGGAGATCTCCGGATGGACTGGTAGTCCCATTGCCGGCTGGTGTGCACCCACTCAGCCTGGTGGTATAATCCCTGACTGGCCTGATATTGGTGTGGGGGGGTAAAGGCATCTACCCTTCGGGGCTGACTTGGCTCCCCCTCCAAGCCAAAGGAATAGTCATCTCGCCAGGGCTCCTGCCAGGTATCCTCTTGCAATGCTGGCGGCATGACATCTGGATTGTCAATAGAGGCACTCCAACCCAGCTCATGCCTGGGAGCATACTCTTGCTGGAGTCTCTGGACCGGTGGTCGAGGTGGAGAAATTCTTTGTGGCGGTGGTGGAGGTGGATGCATAGGCGTTTGCACCCTGGTGACTGGAAGTTCTGTGGAGGACTCAAATGATGAAAGGGATTAGTACAAGATTTAGGATGAAATATAACAATATTTTTTTTTTCCGGCTTCTTAGATGAGGGGGCTGAGGGGCCTGGAGTGGGTTTCCTGCCTCTCCTGGGTTGTGTGGATTCAGAGGATCCTGCAGGAGTGCTGGCCACAGATGAGATGCTGGAGGCAATGTCCTTCTGGTGTGTGAAATGCTCCACCAACACACCCAACAGTTGGTTTAGTTCCCTCCATCTGTAGTCACTCTGAATCTGCATGTCCGAAATAACTCTCAGCATCTGAGATTGGTTCTGGACGATACCACTTAAAGATGCTGCCATGTCCCGTTGCTGCTCAATGGAACACTGTAGTAAAGTCTGTTGGCTCCTGTAAAACCTGCGTTGGTCTCTCTGCATTCTCTCGCAGGTTGATGTGAGCCTCTTGCAGGTTACTGTTTGCCTCCTCTGTAGGGCAATGTATTCATCGCCCATGGCGGAAGTCAGAGGATCTATAGGCTCTTCCCCAGCAGGGACTCTAGGCGCAGGTTCACCTCTATCTGCTGTTTCAACTTCAATATCCTCAGCTGCTGGTGCTGCCAGAGGGATCACAGCTGCTGGTGCTGCTGGAGGGATCACAGCTGCTGGTGCTGCTGGAGGGATCACAGCTGCTGGTGCTGCTGGAGGGATCACAGACGGTGCTGCCTGAGGGATGATGGCAGCTCTATGCTCCTCCTTAGATGCTGAAGCTCTTCCAAGCGAAGCAGATGGTGGAGATCTCCGGATGGACTGGTAGTCCCATTGCCGGCTGGTGTGCACCCACTCAGCCTGGTGGTATAATCCCTGACTGGCCTGATATTGGTGTGGGGGGGTAAAGGCATCTACCCTTCGGGGCTGACTTGGCTCCCCCTCCAAGCCAAAGGAATAGTCCTCTCGCCAGGGCTCCTGCCAGGTATCCTCTTGCAATGCTGGCGGCATGACATCTGGATTGTCAATAGAGGCACTCCAACCCAGCTCATGCCTGGGAGCATACTCTTGCTGGAGTCTCTGGACCAGTGGTCGAGGTGGAGAAATTCTTTGTGGCGGTGGTGGAGGTGGATGCATAGGCGTTTGCACCCTGGTGACTGGAGGTTCTGTGGAGGACTCAAATGATGAGAGGGATTAGTACAAGATTTAGGATGAAATATAACAATATTTTTTTTTCCGGCTTCTTAGATGAGGGGGCTGAGGGGCCTGGAGTGGGTTTCCTGCCTCTCCTGGGTTGTGTGGATTCAGAGGATCCTGCAGGAGTGCTGGCCACAGATGAGATGCTGGAGGCAATGTCCTTCTGGTGTGTGAAATGCTCCACCAACACACCCAACAGTTGGTTTTGTTCCCTCCATCTGTTGTCACTCTGAATCTGCATGTCTGAAATAACTCTCAGCATCTGAGATTGGTTCTGGACGATAAAACTTAAAGATGCTGCCATGTCCCGTTGCTGCTCAATGGAATGCTGTAGTAAAGTCTGTTGGCTCCTGTAAAACCTGCGTTGGTCTCTCTGCATTCTCTCGCAGGTTGATGTGAGCCTCTTGCAGGTTACTGTTTGTCTCCTCTGTAGGGCAATGTATTCGTCGCCCATGGCAGAAGTCAGAGGATCTATAGGCTCTTCCCCAGCAGGGACTCTAGGCGCAGTTTCACCTCTATCTGCTGTTTCAACTTCAATATCCTCAGCTGCTGGTGCTGCCGGAGGGATCACAGCTGCTGGTGCTGCTGGAGGGATCACAGCTGCTGGTGCTGCTGGAGGGATCACAGCTGCTGGTGCTGCCAGAGGGATCACAGGCGGTGCTGCCTGAGGGATGATGACAGCTCTATGCTCCTCCTCAGATGCTGGAGCTCTTCCAAGCGAAGCAGATGGTGGAGATCTCCGGATGGACTGGTAGTCCCATTGCCGGCTGGTGTGCACCCACTCAGCCTGGTGGTATAATCCCTGACTGGTGTGGGGGGGTAAAGGCATCTACCCTTCAGGGCTGACTTGGCTCCCCCTCCAAGCCAAAGGAATAGTCCTCCGGCCTGGGCTCCTGCCAGGTATCCTCTTGCAATGCTGGCGGCATGACATCTGGATTGTCAATAGAGGCACTCCAACCCAGCTCATGCCTGGGAGCATACTCTTGCTGGAGTCTCTGGACCGGTGGTCGAGGTGGAGAAATTCTTTGTGGCGGTGGTGGAGGTGGATGCATAGGCGTTTGCACCCTGGTGACTGGAGGTTCTGTGGAGGAGTCAAATGATGAGAGGAATTAGTACAGTCAGATTTATATCCATGTGGGCATACAATGTACATGCTAGGGCCTATACACATTCTCATGTCAAACTCTATAACATGCATGTGCACATTGAGATTTGTGATATGAGGGTTTTTAATATGCAAAGTATACATGTATGTGTTTCATACAATAGTTCTGTGTTTATGTAAGTGATGGTGAAAATGTGTTCTTTAAGTGACACTATGGTTGTGATGACTATAGTGTCCATTTACTGAAAACTCTACATGTGGCTTGTGGCCTGTGTTACTCTGAGACATGTTAGTATTTCACTATTCCACCTCATATCATGAATTTCAATGTGTTAAGTAGCATTAAATGGACATTAAACCCATTTTTATTCTTTCATGATTCAGCTAGAGCATGCAATTTTAAACAACTTTGTAATTTACTTCCATTACCTATTTTGCTTCATTCTCTTGATATTCTTAGCTGAAAAGCATATCTAGATAGGCTCAGAAGCTGCTGATTGGTGGCTGCACATCAATGCCTCATGTGATTGCCTCACCCATGTGCATTGATATTTAACCCTTTAAGGACACAGCTTTCAGTTTGCTCAATTGTTTTATGACGGAAAAATTCTGTCATATGTCCTTAAGAGGTTAATAAACAAAGAATAACAAAATAATGAAGGAAATTAGATAATAGAAGTAAATTGGGATGTTGTTTAAAACTGTATTCTCTATCTGAATAATGAAATAAAAAGATTTGTTTTAATGTCCCTTTAATGTGAAATCTAATTGTAGATGTTTTTGTTAGTAGGCCAAATACCATGCTCCTCATTGTGTACATGAATGTGTGACGTTATAGGATGTTATATCTCAAATACATATAATACTGGTGTGTGGGATGTTACTCACCAGCATGCTGCGCTGATGTTGCAATCCCTGAGTCACGAGCCCCTGGAAGTCCACAGACTGCTGTGACGCTCAGGGACCTACGAATGAGCTCCTGCCACTCGTTATATTCTGCCTCCTGGTGAGGCCCACCTCCTGTTGCCCTCTGGGACATTGCTTCTTGGCCCATCTTCTCCTTGACTCTCCTCTTACAATCATTCCACCTTTTCTTTAGGCCATCCACAGTCCTCCTCTGCTGGGACACACCATTAACTGCCTCCTCCACCTTCAGCCAGGCATCTTTACGCCTACGGCAACTCCTTTGCCCTTCTCTTGGCCAAAGAGGGCGGTATGGTTCTCCAGGACGGCTTGGACTAGAGCGAGGTTTTCAGCAAAGGTGAAGTTGGGGCACCTCATACGCTCCTCGTCCTCAGCCGCCTGGCTCCCTCCCTGGGATGATCCTGGTGTGGGTTCCTCCCTATCCTCTCCCTCCTCCCCCCTTCTATCCCCATGTGCACCCTCTATCCCTCTTCTACTGAGTGTGCCTGGCCTTGGGGCAACCCCACTCCCATCCTCCCTTCTAAGTCTCCCTCTCCTCACCCCACTGACTCCCTGACGGGGACCATGCTGCTCTTCCTGACCATAATCCTCTCCCTGCAACTCCCCTTCCCTCCTCCCCCCGCCCTAGCTCTCCCTGACATCCTCACACTACACACAGTCACACACTCACACTCACTCCCACTTCAATCACACACAATCACAACCAAACACTCAGCCTTTCACACTGTAAAAGATAAATAAAATGTGTAAGGTGTTATAAAAAAAAATGTTGTGTATTTTGTATATGTGTGTATGCAAAATGTGTGCAATATGTAAAAAAGTGACAGTAATGTACAAGATTAACAAATCCACCAAATCCAACCTAACTAAATATATGCAATGCGCCTCTCTCTCTACTCTAACCACTTTCTCCTACTCACTGTAGTGTGCTGTAGCTCCAAGAACCAACCAAACACACTAAAGAAAATGGCGGCTGCGCAGGGGTTTAAGTATGATTTTTGAATGTCGTAATTACGTGGCGTATCTTTTAGAACTGGCGGTTAGTTTTTATGATTCTTTGCCTAATTTGCATAAAACTACACTTTATTGAAAGTTTACGTGAACAAAATCCTGGTGTTAAGTACTTGCGACGACTAAAATGTGTATTTGTGCACATTTTAGCTGATCGCCTGTTTTTCCTACTTACGCCAGTTTAGCATCTGACGGCGCAGTATATTGGATAGGTCGAGTTGCGAGGTGAAATTACGGGCGGCGCGGGTTCCCTCGCTTGTGCCGAAAACTACGCTGTATATCGGATCGCGCCCCAAGTGTCTAATACAAAGTGGGATTAGTTTCTAAACCCTTTAACTAATGTGTAATGAATCTAATAAAGTTGATAACCTTCACAAGAAAGTTAAAGGGACAGTCTACCCCAGATTTTGTTTTGTTTAAAAAGATAGATAATCCCTTTATTACTCATTTCCTAGTTTTGCATAACCAACACAATTATATTAATATACTTTTTACCTCTGTGATTACCTTATATCTAAGCCTCTGCAGACTGCCCCTTATTTAAGTTATTTTGACAGACTTTCATTTTAGCCAATCAGTGCCCTCTCATAAGTAACTCCATGGGTGTGAGCACAATGTTACCTATATGGCACACATGAATTAACTGTGAAAAACGTGAAAATGCACTGAGGTAAGAGGTGGCCTTCAATGGCTTGGAAAATTAGCATATCAGCCTACCCAGGTTTAACGTTCAACTAAGAATACCAAGAGAACAAAGCAAAATTGATTATAAAAGTAAATTGGAAATTTGTTTAAAATGACGTCTTATCTAAATTATGAAAGTTTAATTTTGACTAGACTGTCCCTTTAAAGATGGAATCCTTACTCACTAGAGTTGCAGTGGAACTTGTAATGAATATTTTATCATGACTTGCTCCCTGCTGCTCTTATTTTTGATGTAGTTAAAAAAAAACATGTCATTAGTCTTCTTTGTTGAAATGTAGCTGCTTTCCAATAGATCATACTGGCGCAGGTTCAGGAAAATACATACTGTATGTTCTGTGCAGTATAATGTTAGAACATTATACATAAAGACAACTGAACACTCCTGAGACTACCTCAGTATGCTTTCTTAGAAAGGAATACATTTCAACAAATGATACAAAGAGAAATAGGTCGATTTAAAAATGTAAGTAAATTGGATTTTTTTTTTCACTGAATGATGAGGCCCTATCTGAAGCATGAAAGGTATCATTTTGATTTTCATACTCCTGTAAAGGGACATTAAACACTAAATAAATGCTAGATAGAATGAAGCATTTAAAGAAAAGATTAGTTTGAGAATAACATGGAGATTTATTTTTTAAAGTTTCATTAGTTGTTTAAATATTGACAAAATAAGTGTAAAGTTTTAGGGGCCGAATTATCAAGCTCTGAATGGATGCCCTTGTTTCTGCACGAGCCTTGAGCCTCGCTCGGAAACAGCAGTTATGAAGCAGCAGTCTAAAATCCGGTGCTCTATAACTTGTCCGTCTGCTCTGAGGCTGCAGACATCAATCCTCCCGTTCCTATAAGATCGGGCTGACTGACAGCCCCTGCTAACGGCCGATTGGCTGTGAATCTGCAGGTGGCGGCATTGCACAAGCAGTTTACATGGCATTTATTGATGTGCGGCTACATTGTATCATGTCCGCTCGCACTTTCATAAATTGGCCCCTAGGTGTCTATAAAACAATGGGAGCTGCCATATTGTAACTTAGGTTACCTTCTCTGCTGTGGCCAATTAGGGACAGTTATAAATAGGTCACTAGAGAGTGCAGCCAATGAGGCCCATTTATCAAGCTCCGGATGGAGCTTGTGGGCTCGTGTTTCTGGCGAGTCTTCTGACTCACCAGAAACAGCAGTTATGAAGCAGTGGTCTCTGATGAGGCGGACAGGAATCGCCACAATTCAACCCATTCGAGTACGATCGGGTTGATTGACACCCCGCTGCTGGCGGCCCATTGGCCGCAAGTCTGCAGGGGGCGGTGTTGCACCAGCAGTTCTTGTGAGCTGCTGGTGCAATGCTGAATACGGAAAGCGTATTGCTCTCCGCATTCAGCGAGGTCTGTCGAACCTGATCCACACTGTCGGATCAGGTCTGACAGACATTTGATAAATCGCCTCAATGACTCTGGGTAATATAACAATGTTCTGCGCTTCCATTTCTAACAGGAACTGAAAAGCTCACTAATTGGCTAAAATGCAAGTCAATAGATAATAAATAAATAGCCATGTAATAAGGGGGCTTTCAGAAGAGGCTTAGATACCAGGTAATCACAGAGGTAAAATAGTATATTAATATAGCCATGTTGGCTGTGCAAAACTGGTTAATGGGTAATAAAGGAATTATCTATCTTTTTAAACAATAATATTTTTGGAGTTGACTGTCCCTTTAATTACAAAATATAGAAAAATGGTATATAGATGAGATTTTTATTTGTAGCCCATACAGAGATGCAATCATAACATTAAGCAAATCAGAATAAATGTGTTTGTTTAACTTTAGTAGCCCACCTATTTACAATCCTGATTGGATACTGATATTAATAATCTAAGACTAATGTCCAATCTTTATGTAGAGGAGATTTAAAGGGACAGTCAATTATAAATATGTTAAGACTTTGCTCCATTGAAATAAAAATACTTTTTTCTTGTCAAGCTTGTGAAAGGTAGCAAATTAAGGCCTCCCTTGTACCAGGGCTTTTATTAAAAATATCTTTAGTGTGCTATGCAATGTACTGGCGCTAGTTCTAATTGGTTGTACTGCTAACTGAAGATACCTTTTAAAAGGTGATATGCATGGTTAAAGGGACATAAAACCCAACATTTTTCTTTCATGATTCAGATATAGCATGGGATTTTATACAACTTTTTAATTTCCCTCTATTATCAAATTTGTTTCATTCTCTTGGTATCCTTTGGTGAAGGAGCAGCAATGCACTACTAGGAGCTAGCTGAACACATTTGGTGAACCAATGAAAAGAGGCATTTATGTGCAGTCACCAAACAGCAGCTAGCCCCCAGTAGTGTAATACTGCTCCTGATCTTATGTTCCTGTTTTTCAGCAAAAGATACTGAGAGAACAAAGAAAATGTGATAATAGAGGTAAATTAAAAAGTTGTATACAATTGCATGCTCTAGCTCAATCATGAAAGATAAATTTGGGGTTTCATGTCCCATTAATGTCTCATTAACATGGTATCCACAAATACTACTTTAAAGTTTTATATTTAAAAATTGTCCCTTTAAAGAACCAGACTGTAGTGTGAAGTTGTTGCTATTTTTTGAAGACAATAGGACATCAAAGAGTAAGGAGGAAGTGTCTTATGTGTTTTCTTTTTTATTATAAATTGTGAGCCAGATTACGAGTGTTGCGCTAACAGTTACGTGCGCGCGATTAGGGGCTTATAGCTGCTGTCTGTGTACTTCGGGTTTTTCGCTCATTGAAAGTAAACGCAATCTCTTGATTGCAATTGACGCTAATGTGCCTGGTGTTAGTGCAAAGTCATAGCTCTGGCTAATTATTTCGTCCAAAAAAAGTTATACAAAACACATAAAAAACATATTACAAAGTACCATTAGACTCATAATAACACTATCCAACACTATCTGTATATATGTATACCTATATATAATCATATATGATGATTTAACCATTCAGTCGAGACTGACTTTCCGTCACTTTATGGATCAACATTCTCCATGCTTTACGATCTTCTTTCAATTCTTTCATGGGCATGGTCGTGTCGGCCTTGATTATGTCCAGCCAGCGTGTTCTTTGATGTCCTCTTCTTCTTATTCCACTGACTATGCCAAGCATTAATGTTTTCAAGGAATTAGCTTGCATGATATGACCAAAGTATGAGAGCTGCTGCTTGGTGATTTTGCCATCCAACCATATATTTGTTTTGAATCACTCTAGGGTCGTCTTGTTTGTGACCTTTGATGTCCATGGCATGCGCAGCATTCGCCTCCATCACCATAGTTTGAAAGTGTTGATTTTCCTTCTGTCCAACTTCTTAAGTGTCCAGCTTTCACGTAACGAACGTTGAGATTGGAAAAATAATTGTGATGATTATTCAAATCTTTGTTGTAGTGCTAATATCTTTGCTCTTCCAAATATTTTACATTCCTTACATTGCGTTGTGACCAAGTGCAATTCTTCTGTTGATTTCCGGACCTGATTCATGCTGCGGTCAATTTTGGATCCAAGGAAAAGGGAATCTTGTACTGATTCAACTTCTTAATTGTCGATTGTTATATTAACTGTATCGTTGTCTGCTGTTGTCATTACCTTTGTTTTATTGATGTTAAGGTACAGGCCCATGTGTTCTTTCTTCTTTGACTTTTTGGACCAGATATTCCTGGTCCTTTTCACTTTCTGCAAGCAAAGTCATATCATATATAAAGGTATAAATATATTTGTGCAAAACAAACATCATATATACATATATATATATATATATATATATATATATACGTACTGTATTTTTGAATAAATAGAACATACTCTTCTATGTGAAGAACATTTTAATAAGAAATATTCATATATTTTCATGTCGGATTAGCACACTTGAGAATCTGCCATCGGTTTTGCGCATGAGTAGGGTGTTTTTCCACTGTTTTTTCAAAGACTACTACATAGACTTACTTCTAGCACAGTTAACAATTATGCGGGAGAGTTAAATAGCGCTTCACTTGTAATCTGCCCCTGTATTGTTTAACTGTATTTGTAGTGGGAGTTTGCAGTGACTATGAACTTGTGGTGGGGTCAAGAGGATTTACAGTTAGAGTTGAATCCCAGTGGTGGTGCGGTTAGGATTAATTTGCAGTGGGGGATAGGAGGGGTCACATTAGGCTTAATAACTTGCAGTGTGGCACTGAGGTATTGGGGGCACAGTTAGTATTTAAGAAAGTGTGGTGTTGTCAAGGAGGTTTGCATTTAGGGTATAAGCTTGCAGTAGGGTCATGGGTAGGGGCATCTTGAAGTCAGTGGCAGTTCTATTAATTTGGGGGCTAACAAACCTTCATAGCTCAACGGGGTGGCTACACGTGTCTAAACGTGCATAGCACTTCCATAAGTCCGCCACTGCTTGCAGTGGCGAATCAGGGTGTTTCCATTAGGGTTAAGGTACCAGTGATATGACTTTTGTGGGAATCTCCCTAATGACTTTTTCTAATGATGAACCATCAGGGGCTGCAACTGTTTTAGAGCTTCAAGTAGCAAGCCTTCACTGATTAGTAGTCAAGCATGATGTGGTCATTAAAATATGGGGCTGATACACAAAAACTGGTGTAGGATTGTGGGAGGTATGCTGATTACAAGTGATGTCATTACTCTTTCCTCTTTCATTCTCATACTTAAGGGGGCAGTCTACTCCAAATGTTTTCATTTTTAAAAAGCTAGATAGCTCCTTTACTACTCATTCCCCAGCTTTGTACTTTGTAACCATTAAACCTCTAAATTTCTGCCGGTCTCTACGCTACTACAGACCACCTCTTATCTCAGAACATTGTTATAGCTTCTCACAGCAAGACACTGCTATTGCCCTTTCCCCAATATATAACCTTGTGCTCACTCCCGTGGAGTTATTCATGAATGGCTAAAATGCAAATCTGTAAATAGGGATGGCAAATGTGCTGTAATTTGTTTGGTAGAACGAATAGTCATGTGGATATTCGTTTTGCATAATGCATAAAGAAAATCCATTAAAATTCAGTAATCAAATATTATTTCCTGTTTTTGAATGTTCCTTTAAATTTCGAATGTTCATAATTAGATTGAGTATCCACATTCAAAATACTATTCAGAAGTTTAATAGTTCATATTGTAGGGAATTTAGTAAATTGATACATAATAGATACAAATATATCAATTTGAATGTTTCTATTTCGAATATTGCATAATTCGAATATTATATTTAAAAAGGGCATTTGAAATACTATAACAAATATATAGATTCAGATTTTTTCCAATTTGAATATTGCATAATTTGAATCGAATTATTAGAAATATTTGAATTGAATATAACATTTAAAGAAAGCATTATAAATACTATTACATTAAACGAATGTTAGAATGTTGCACAAACATTCGAAATTCAAAACGAACAAACAAATGTGTTAAAATTTGTATCATTTTTTCAATTTGCCCATCCCTATCTGTAAAAAGCACTGAGATAAGGAGCAGTCTGCAGAGGCATAGATACAAGATAATAACAGAGGTAAAAAAAAGTCCATTATACAAAACTGGGGAATAGGTAATAAAGGGATTATCTATCTTTTTAAACAAAATTTTGGAGTAGACTATCCCTTTAAAGTTTTGTCTCCCTTTTACTGAAAGCAGTTATCCAGTTTTTAACTGGCTGAGCAAAGTGAAACTATTTTGAAAAATATCGGTATAATCTGATTATGAACTGGCTGTACTTAAAAAAGTTTCTTAATCTTTAAAATTGTTCCATGTATTTGTATTTGTAACATCCCTTTAAAAGATATAGAGTATAGAAAGGTACCTAATGAAAGTAATTCCTTTATGACTTTTATGAGGTAGATAGCTAGGTAGATAGATAGATAGATAGATAGATAGGTAGATAGATAGATAGGTAGATATATAGATAGATAGATAGATAGATAGATAGATAGATAGATAGATAGATAGATAGATAGATAGACAAAGATATCAGGTTGTTGGGTCAATATAGGTTGAATGAACAGAAATCTATATTATGTCTTGATGGCTCTTGGTTTTGGCTCAGACATTTGCATTTCATCCTGGGGGAGATACTTGATTACATATTTTGTACTTTTTGAACATATATATATATATTTATATATCATTTTACAGAGAATGTGGTCTCCACAAAGGCTTAGTTATGAATAATTATCAGGGTCTGTTTCTATTGATCTGCTTTTTTTGTGAGCAGAAGACCCTTTGCTAGGAGTGAGGCAGTTAAAAAGAATCTGTCTGCTAGCTGTAATGTGCCAGTCTAGACTTGTCTCTTTCTCTCCAGCTGCTGCCTTTCAAATACTCCAAACAGCAGGGGAAGTGAAGATATAGCCCTTAAGGCCATCTCCTGTCAGATCATCTCTGCTCTCATGCACCATTGCAAGGGAAGTCTAATTATTGTAACTTGGAAATTTGCTGACCTGGAATTATGAGCATTCACCAGGCTTTTGCCTGAAGCTTGCGGCCTCTTATGTATGTGCGCAGCATGGACTGTAGTAATAGGAAGTTTGGTGCTTACGTAACTGACACACCGTATGCGGCGGCATTATGTAACACACCGATTTGTAGCTCTGCACTTGTTACAGCTTAAAAACAAAAATTGCATTATTCAAAGAGAAACTTAGAACCTGATAGAAGATACAGATTGACCTAGTTAGTTTAAAGAGAGATTGTTGAATCATTTTATTAAACAAATATACCATGATTAAAGGGACATACAACTCAATATATACTAACAGTTAAACACTACATTACAAAACAAATGTTATAAGCTTAATACTGTCATTTTGTTAGCACAATTAACAAGGCTATGTGCTAAAAAAACCTTTTAAAAAGCTTTGCAGGGTAGCGTGAGTTTGTGCCTGAGTGAAACCCAAAGTGTGCTAACTTTAGGACTTCGGATATGGGACCGCGCTAATACATTCAACCCTTAGACTTTAATGGAGAGTGTATAAAAAACAACCTAACACTTATATCTCGCGCGCTAACCCTACAGGAGTTATTAACATTTCACATTCCAATGTTTTTCACATACAGGAATGTTATTTTTATTGTAAATACATATTTCTATATATCTGTTTATACCTATACATGTACATCTATTCCTATGCTGCATTCTCCCTATTAGGGAATCACTGTGTGTTAACACAGTACTAAGCAAAAAATCTGAGAATGATGGATATCTAATTTGCATATCTTACCCAGAATCCTCTTGTGCATTGGTAACAGTGTATATGGAGTGTTACTGAGTAAAAGAAAGCAGGGATACTTGCCCAGATGTGCTAATTTCCTATGCAACAATTTATATTGATTTACTTTTGAGACATGGAGGATTTTCATCTCAAACTACTGGATTCAATCTAATTGTATTTCTATTCATACTGTTTACTACATTATATCCAAGCGTCATTTATTATATTTATTTTATTATATTTGGATTGTATTTATTTATTTGTTGGGTCCTTATAGCGCTCCCTCTTTTTTATTTTATTTATATATATATACAGTATATATATATATATATATATATATATATATATATACATATATATATATATATATATATATATATATAAATATAATAGCCCTTTGCAGTCATGAACATGGCCATATACCATATACCTTTGAACCCTTATATTTTTTAATGTTTATGTAAATATTTTTATTAGATAATATTTATAAGAGTGTAACAGTATATTTTAATGTATTTATGTTGTGTTTAGTGCAACTTTTTTTTTATCCCTAGGCTCTTGCGTTTACTTTTAACTTGTAATACAAGCACTCTTTCTATCTCACACAAAAAGCCTAAAAAATCTGATATCACTAGTGCGCAAACGTTAGCGTGCAACTTTTAATCTAGCCCTATGTGTTTAACCGCTGCAAAAGTTAGTGCCAGGGCAGCAATGCCCTACTGGGATGTAAATGAACACATCTTGTGAGCCAGTGACAATAGACACATTTGTGTAGCCACCAATCACCAGCTAGCTGGTCCCAGCCCTACATAGGTATGCTTTTAAGCACCATAAATAAGAAGCGTGAAAAAGTTGGTTTTAAAAGGATTGAGTATTGTGTATATGTTAAGCATGAAAACGTTGCATTTTTAAAAAAATAACTGCACAAATCAGTTTCTAGGGTTTAAATTTGGCGGCTGTGGGGTGTTAGAGAAAGACAGCACTAAAAAGAGCCTTTACATTGCGGTCTATGGGGAACTGTCTATTCCCAGTAAATATTTATGTATATGCTTATAAACATACAGTGAGGAAAAAAATTATTTGATCCCCTGCTGATTTTGTACATTTGCCCACTGACCGAAAAAAATGATCAGTCTATAATTTTAATGGTAGGTTTATTTGAACAGTGAGAGACTGAATAACAACAAAAAATCCGGAAAGACGCATTTCAAAAAAGTTATAAATTGATTTGCATTTTAATGAGTGAAATAAGTATTTGATCCCCTATCAAACAGTAATATTTCTGGCTCCCAGGTGTCTTTTATACAGGTAACGAGCTGAGATTAACAGCACTCTCTTAAAGGGAGTGCTCCTAATCTCAGCTTGTTACCTGTATAAAGGACACCTGTCCACAGAAGAAATAAATAAATCAGATTCCAAACACTCCACCATGGCCAATACCAAAGAGCTGTCCAAGGATGTTAGGGACAAGATTGTAGACCTACACAAGGCTGGAATGGGCTACAAGACCATCGCCAAGCAGCTTGGTGAGAAGGTGACAGCAGTTGGTGCGATTATTCGCAAATGGAAGAAACACAAACTAACTGTCAATCTTGCATGGTCTGGGGCTCCATGTAAGCTCTCACATTTTGGAGTTTCAATAATCATGAGAATGGTGAAAAATCAGCCCAGAACTACACAGGGGGATCTTGTTAATGATCTCAAGGCAGCTGGGACCATAGTCACCAAGAAAACAATTGGT
Organism: Bombina bombina; assembly: GCF_027579735.1. NCBI lineage: Eukaryota > Metazoa > Chordata > Amphibia > Anura > Bombinatoridae > Bombina > Bombina bombina. The sequence continues at coordinate 950,070,929 of NC_069499.1, forward strand.
AACACACTACACGGTGAAGGACTGAAATCCTGCAGCACCCGCAATGTCCCCCTGCTCAGGAAAGCACATGTACAGGCCCGTCTGAAGTTTGCCAATGAACATCTGAATGATTCAGAGGAGAACTGGGTGAAAGTGTTGTGGTCAGATGAGACCAAAATCAAGCTCTTTGGCATCAACTCAACTCGCTGTGTTTGGAGAAGGAGGAATGCTGCCTATGACCCCAAGAACACCATTCCCACCATCAAACATGGAGGTGGAAATATTATGCTTTGGGGGTGTTTTTCTGCTAAGGGGATAGGACAACTTCACTGTATCAAAGGGATGATGGACGAGGCTATGTACCATTAAATCTTGGGTGAGAACCTTCTTCCATCAGCCAGGGCATTGAAAATGGGTCGTGGATGGGTATTCCGGCATGAAAATGACCCAAAACACATGGCCAAGGCAACAAAGGAGTGGCTCAAGAAGAAGAACATTAAGGTCCTGGAGTAGCCTAGCCAGTCTCCAGACCTTAATTCCATAGAAAATCTGTGGAGGGAGTTGAAGGTTCGAGCTGCCAAATGTCAACCTTGGAGAAGATCTGCAAAGAGGAGAGGGACAAAATCCCTCCTGAGTTGTGTGCAAACCTGATGGCCAACTACAAGAAACGTCTGACCTCTGTGATTGCCAACAAGGGTTTTGCCACCAAGTACTAAGTTATGTTTTACAAAGGGATCAAATACTTATTTCACTAATTTAAATGCAAATCAATTTATAACTTTTTTGAAATGAGTTTTTTCTGGATTTTTTGTTGTTATTCTGTCTCTCACTGTTCAAATAAACCTACCATTAAGATTATAGACTGATCATTTCTTTGTCAGTGGGCAATATATATGTATATACACATATTAACACATAAATATATGTATATATTCATATACATACATAGTTACAATCTGCTACCCATTGCTGCGTGACTTACACCATTCCCTACGCTAGTTCCTATGCTGTGTCTCACGGCATGAGATTGAGGCTCCCATTGGAGCCTATAGAAACATGTTCTATTGCTAGTGGAGAGCAAATATTGTGCTCGCAAAAGTGCAATTTTGCACTCCACTTGTAATATGGCCCTATATAGGCAGTGATGCAATATAACAAAATCATTTACACACCTTGTTAGTCTCTCTACATTCATACATGCATGGTGCTTAAACAATTAATTTGTGTAGTCAGCCATCTAAAATGTACTTCTTATTTCATTCCTCCTTACGTCTTCTTCATGTGCCCATTTATGTCTGTCCCTCATATTGACCTCTCCCACTCATTACCTATCTCCTCTATCTTTCTTTTTTCTTGCATTTATTTTTCTATTGCACCTCATCTATCTGCGATTTCAATGTCTGATTCCTTTATTCTCCCTTTCTTGCCCCTTAAACTCTCTCCCCCATGTCACTAAATTTTCAGTGTGTCAGTCATCTTGCTTCTCACCTGATTCTCACAGTTCCCTTGAGTCTCTCCAGGTCTTCTTTGTTTTGATAAGTCCTCTGTCTATCCTGGAATTCCTTTTATCTTCCAATATTCACTGATCCTGGTCTACCTCAGATCTCCAGTTCTTTTGTATCACAAGATTTTCTGTATCTTCCAATCTCTCACTCTCTCCTTCTCTTTCTTCCATTAAGGATTCCCATCTGTTTTTTTTTCTCCAAAGATCCTTACCAGGTACCTTTAAAATATATTAAATGCATTTTAAAAAAATAAATAAAAAGATATGTTTGCTATGATTAATAATAGTCTGAAAGATAGATAACTCACAACATTTGCATCGTTGTGAGTGAACAACCTGTTTCATCTGTGTTTAACACCAAATTGCTGTATCTATCTATCTACTTTATCGTCTACCAATGACCTATCTATCCTTTATCTATCTATCTATCTATCTATCTATATCTATCTATCTATCTATCTATCTATCTATCTAGTCATCTTTCTATCTAGTCATCTATCTATCTATCTATCTATCTATCTATCTATCTATCTATCTATCTATTTATCTATCTATCTAGCTATCTATCCATCTATCTATTTATTTATTCATCTAAAATACAGAGCTCGCAATTGTCCTGCATTCTGCTGGCTAAACAAAGCCTGCTTAGCCATATCTGCAGATGGCTGGCCCCACAACTGGCAAACCCAGTTACACATACACAATACTCTGCCCAACCCAAAGGCCACACAAGGTACCACCCCTGGCATGACTCTCTGCACTAAACTACTACAATTTAGTGTCTCTCTAGTGCATTCTATGCTTCCAGTCCTGAATTGGACTAGGAGGTATGCAAATATGTTTACATAATATAACATTCCTTGCTCTCACACTCCCTCATACAGGTCACTGGAAGTTCAACATGGCACCTCATGGCAAAGAACTCTAATGATCTGAAAAGAATTGTTGCTCTACATAAAGATGGCCTAGGCTATAAGAATATTGACAAGACCCTGAAACTGAGCTGCAGCACGGTGGGCAAAACCATACAGCGGTTTCACAGGACAGGTTCCACTCAGAACAGGCCTCTCCATGGTCGACCAGAGAAGTTGAGTGCACGTGCTCAGCGTCATATCCAGAGGTTGTCTTTGGGAAATAGACGTATGTTTGCTGCCAGCATTGCTGCAGAGGTTGAAGGACTGTGGGGGTCAGCCTGTCAGTACTCGGACCATACGCCGCATATTGCTTCAAATTGGTGTTTATTGCTGTCGTCCCAGAAGGAAGCCTCTTCTAAATATGATGCACAAGAAAGCCTGCAAACAGTTTGCTGAACACAAGCAGACTAAGGACATGAATTACTGGAACCATGTCCTGTGGTCCGATGAGACCAAGATAAACTTATTTGGTTCAGATGGTGTCAAGCCGGCAACCAGGTGAGTAGTACAAAGACAAGTGTGTCTTGTCTACAGTCAAGCATGGTGGTGGGAGTGTCATGGTCTGGGCATGCATGAGTGCTGCCGGCACTGGCGAGCTACAGTTAAATGAAGGAACCATGAATGCCAACATCTACTGTGACATACTGAAGCAGAGCATGATCCCCTCCCTTTGGAGACTGGGCCGCAGGGCGGTATTCCAACATGATAACGACCCCAAACACACCTCCAAGACGAACACTGCCTTGCTAGTGGATTTGAGTATTCTTTTTGCCGATAAAGAAAAACTGAGTATCAAGGAATTGAAACTGTGGTGGGATATTGAATTCCAGGAATTGTATGTCAAAGAAAAAAAGATATCAAGGGGATTACGAATAAGAAAATACCCTGCGTTTCATAAAGAATTCCCAAAGTTTATGGTGGGATGGAATGAGGCCCTGAGTGATTGCTCTATATTACTGATGGAAAAGCTAATAAAATTTGAGAGAACAGAGGGAGGAGTTACTCAGTGAAATTGAGAAGATGACTAGAGATATGGAGGTTTTTAAAGTGGATATTACCTTTGAACCCTATCAGAAACAACAGAATGATACTCTGGAGGAATTAAATAAAGAATTATCTGATAACAAATATAAGAAATATGAGAGAGACAACAAGGACTATGAACTTGATGTGATATATAATTGGAATACAGTGAAACAAACTAAAGTAAAAAAGAATAAAAATATAAGTGGAAAGAACAATAAAAGTTATTCAAAAAATGGGGAAAATAAAGCAAACAGTTCTAAAAAAGTAACTTTCTCAAGTTTTGAAAGATCAAATTCCAGAAATGAGTCTGATACAAGTGAAAGAGTAATTCCAATATCCACATCTACACCAAAAAATAAGATCCCAGAGAAAACCATTGAAGAAATGGGAGCAAGGCCAAAAAACGGGGAATGTATAGAGAAGCAAGGAGAAGGAATACCAGGGATAAAGACACCACATTACCCGAGTCGACAAACTTCCAAGAAATAACAGCATTAAAATTATCAACTTATCCAATTTAACATTGACTGATTTTGAAAAATCTGTGCTGTCAAAGGGCTTAGGTTTTGCACCCACACAAGACTTTGATTTATTTAGCACCATTCTGGACTTAAATAAGTTTGTCAGAAAGATTACATTAAAGAAACATTTTAAGGCTAGTAATGAAGAATATATCGATACTGAGATAAATGTACCTGAAAATACTATTCTAGTTTCAGATGTAAAATTAGTTTTTGATGAACTTTGTGATGTAGTCTCACTGTGTGATTTTAGGGATAATAAAACTGAACAACAACCACTGCAGGGTAGAAAAATGAGCAATTTTTATCCTGTGCAAACACAAAATTATATTATAGAGATTTTTCATCCAATTATTGAACAAGATTTGGTGAATCTGTCGAATAAGGTAACTAAGAAATATAAATATAGGGGTAATTTGATAAAGAGAGAGAGATTGTTGCCCTTAATAAAATAAAGAACAATCCAGACTTAGTGATCCTTAATTCAGATAAAGGTGGATTAATAGTTATTTTAAATAAACAACAATATTTAGATGAATCCTACAGACAGCTTGGAGATAGGGATACATATAAGAAATTGACTTTTATTCCGACAAGGAAATTCTTAAGTGAATTACAACATATACTGGATAATGCAGTTGAGCACTCAGTTTTAACAAACAAGATGAGTGAATATATATTTGTAAAATATCCAAGAATACCAGTATTTAAATTCCTGCCTAAAGTGCACAAGTTTTTAACCCTCCGGGGCGCCCAATAATTTCTGCTATTGGGTCCCTAGGAGAGAGGCTAGGTGAGTGGGTGGATGCACAATTACAACCTGTGGTCCAGTCACTCACTGGCTTCTTGAGAGACATGAAACACCTATTGATGTTATTGAAGGAATTAGAATGGGAAGTTGGAACAACATTTGTGACCATAGACGTTGTATCCCTATATTCATGCATACCGCATGAATTAGGGATCACATCTGTGAATAGAATGCTTGGGAAATATTCAAATTATTCAGAAGAATTAATTGAATTTATTGTTGAAGCAATCAATTTTTTGCCTTATCACAGTTATTTTGTGTTTAATTGGGCATTTTTTATTCAGAGAAGGGGTACAGCGATGGGGGCAAAATTTGCCCCATCATATGCCAACCTCTATCTGGCAGATTTTGAGGAAAGAGCTATATTTGGTTTTGACAACTTATATAGGAAAAATATAACATTCTACACGAGGTATATCAATGATATGCTGCTCTTTTGGAAAGCTGACATAGTCAGTCTTGAGGGCTTTGTACAACATCTCAATAATAATGAAAGAAACTTGAAATTTACATTTAGCTTCTCAAAGGATTCTATTCCATATCTAGATGTTGGACTGAGCCACAAGAATGATCAGGTTGTCACAGAGGTGTATAGGAAGAACATTTCAGGAAATACGATTCTTAGGGCAGATTTGTCTCATCCTTATCATCTGAAGAGAGGAATACCGAAGGGACAATATATAAGGTTGAGACGAAACTGTACTACAATAGAGAAGTACTGGGAACATGCTAAATCTCTAACTAATTGGCTCTGTGAAAGAGGATATGACCTAACTATACTTAATGATCTGTCAACTGAAGTATTGAGAATGGATAGAGATTCTCTGCTGAAAGAGGGTGCAAATATAAATAAAAATAAAGACAAAGGCTGTAAGAAAGGAGGAGTTAACTTTGTCACTACCTTTAGTAGGCAATTTGGAGAATACGTAAAATTATCAGAAAAAGATTGTCTATCTTGGAACAAGACATAGATCTTAGGGATGTTTCAAAAACATGTAATTTCATTTCACGTAAGTCAAAAACGATAGGAGACATTGTTAGAAATTTTTTTGGAGACAAATATGTAAATAAGAAATGTACAAAAACATGGCTTTCAACAAAACAAGGGTTCTATAAATGTGGACATAAACCTTGTAAAAGCTGCAATTATGTAAAAGCTGGTGATATTTTTGTTTCTACATGCACAGAGAAGGAATATAGAATACACAACTATATAAATTGTAATTCTACTTTTGCTGTGTATCTTATAACCTGCGATGTGTGCAAGATGCAGTATTACGGTAAACTTCCAGACTTCTAAAGGATAGGATAAGGGAGCATCTTCTGTCCCTGGAGGCTGAGGTACCAAGAACACCGGTGGCAAAACATTTTGCCAAACATGGCTCACAATTGAATATGTTCAGCTTCCAGGGTACAGAATGTGTCTCCCTTGGTCTTAGAGGTGGGGATAACTTTGCTGCATTAAATAAACGAGAAGCCTTTTGGATACATACCCTGAAGACTGGACAACCATATGGTATGAACAAGATTAGCGATTTAAAGTTGTTCATAGATAATACCTAGGTAAGTGTTTGTCATCACTAAAAGTGTGGGATATATAAAAAGTAAAAAATTGATTAAATAACATTCTTATGAGTAATTAATTTATACACAAATAGTGGAAAACACTAATAATATTAAAAATCAAAAGTTCAGTATTATTAAAATCCCTTTATAAAGAATGTAATCAAACTTATGTATTAAGCAATGATGGTGCAAATAATAATGTCTATATGTAGGACATTAGAGAAGAAGACTTTAGAGGTGTAGTAATATAGGTGCAAACAGATGCTTGTGTTGTTTATAAAGTGGTAGAATAATATTTGACTGTTTTCATTTATATTTTTATACGTTCATAATATTTATATTTACCAAGTACTTTATATTTATATATAAGAAATAAACAACTAGCGAATTTGCATCTGTATTTAAGAAAAACAAATAAATACACTAAAATAAGCCACCTAGACTAACACACGTGAATTCATATATGTAAATCATATTAGTAATATTCCAGTAAGAAAGATACTATGAGATTACACGGCATGTGGGGAAGAAATTAGGACACAAAATTCACTTGTTTTAGTTTTAAAAGTTTTTTCTTTTTTTCTGGCACATGTCATATATGTTTTTATTTATAAATGATATGTACATAACTTTTCATTTGTGAGTTCGAGTATTAGCCGTCTTTGAATAGAGGATGTTTATTGTGAATAGCAATGTAAAATGTGATTGGCTGTTAGAACCAGCCAAACAATCCCCTGTCAAGGGGAAAAGAGTCTTATACAATTTTGTCTTGTGTGGAATATCAAATGGGTAGTCTCGGTGGATGTACATACACACACACTTACTCCCAATCTTCACGGCTTACAGACCTGACGCGGTGAACAGTAAAAGAAGTGCCATGTGAGTGACTGGATCCTTCCAGTGGCCGTAAGTCCGTGCGCTCTGCTCGGAGCCTCCTCGCTCTACAAGCCCGCTTCCCCGGACGCCGCCTGATTCACACTCCTCTCGGTACTCGAATATGACGTCACTGTAAGGTGCCAACTTGTATGGGGGGCAAGTAATTCCCGATCCTCCGTTGCCGGTCTCTGAGACCCCTTTCGGTTACCTCGTACAAATCCTGGCAGGTGATTCCACAGGTGCTGGGAACAATTGGACTGCAATTCCGGTGATCGGCTCAATGCAATAATTCAAGAAAAGTCCGGAGCCGCAGTAATAAAGTATGATATCTTTCGAGAGCTATGAATACGGCGATAATGCCAAAACGCGTAAGCTTATCAGTCAACTGAAGGGCATGTTTGTGCTAATGCTGTTACCAGACCTGTTTTAAGGATAAATAAATATATCATATTTTATTACTGCGGCTCCGGACTTTTCTTGAATTGTTAGAACCAGCTCCCAGTGGCTAAATAGCCATGTGTGTTAAGTGTCAAATCAGCTCTGAGGAAACGCTATGTGTGCGTGAAACGCGTCAGCTGTGAACAGTGTTGTGTGTGCTGTGCTCTAATGTTGGTCTTTTAACTGTTTATACAAATAAAGTTTACATTTTACTTTTAAAGTCCTGGTTTTCCTGATGTTCTATTTTCACCAGACACCCTGAATACTGTCATTTGAAAATTTGCAATTTGCTATATGGAGGTCAAGGGGGAACCTTGACAGTTGGAGGGTAAGGCTAAAGCCGATTAGATACGACCGGCGCAAGGAAGAGGAAGTACGCAGCAGTATCTACACGCCATAGTGTGTGCATACAGAGAATGGAGAACGCTTACGACTCACATGGTATGAGAACTTTCTGTGAGAGAGGGTGAATGTTTCGAGTATGTGGCGATACGAGCGGTAAAGCGTCTATATTTTTTTCCTTGAACTGTGATTTAATGCTGGATGGTTTGTTACTACAGTGGGACACGTTGAAACACACAGGAGACATATATTTACATATTCTGTTAAAGGGCAACAGACACAGTTAGCAGTTGCTTGAAGTGATCCTACTTAAAGACGGGATAATTGCTGTATTAATATAAACCCTACTCTGTCAAAAAGTTACTTTACATTGTAGCAAAGTGCCATTTCTTCAGTGTTGTCACATGAAAAGATATAATAAAATATTTACAAAAATGTGAGGGGTGTACTTACTTTTGTGAGATACTGTATATGTATTTAATAGATATGTGAAATTTGGTACAGCTAACAAGATCTGCAGCAAAGCAGAAATCATGACTGAAACATCTATAAATGGCATTTAGCTATCTTACTCTTAAAATGTTTATATATATATATTTACATTTTTATGATTCTAAGTTACAGTAATTTCATCTTCATAAACAGGATATCTATCAGCTCTCATATTTTTTATTGGGATTTAATGGTTTGCTATTTCCTTCTGTTAATTGGTAACCAAGATATTTTGCACAGGTATTTACATTAAACAAAAGTCAAAAAAATTGTTTTGTAAAAAACAAAACGTGATTTACAGTATCTAGAACCTCTCGTTACCATCTTCTTGCTGTAATTTATATTTTGCATAGAGAAATATCGCTCGATACATGAGTTTTGGACCTTTGGGTGAAATGTTAAACCTTGTCAAGAAGCAGTTTATTATATACAGTATGAGAACTGTTAAAGATGAGATATGTTACAGCAACTTCATTTCCCGCATTGTTCTTCTTGACTTTAGATGAATATCTCGCCAAAAATGGAAAACAAGGTATTGTTTTTAAATGAAATATTAGCAAAAAATTACTGTTCCAGCATATTAAAAGTTTCAAAAACATAGTTGATTATACATGGCCAGTATACCCATCATATCGATATATACAAATAAAATTCCTATTTTTTTTAAAACATCATAAATATCACTCTATTCAATTGCAAAACACACACACAGACTTTATTAACCCCATTAGATCATTTGGGATTTCAGAGATCAGGATCCATAATCGAGTGCTCTTGTTGGAAAATGAAGATTAATTATTATGTGAATTAACATATCGTCTGTGCTTTACTCTATCTTGTCATCACTTTGTTAACGAAAAACAAAATGTCCATTTTTTGTTTTTTCCCAACATCCCTACATTTTTACTCTCTTGTTGTTGGCTCAAAACAGATCAGTGAATATTAATAATGTAATATATAAATATAATGCTAAAGGGACAGTCTACACCAATATCATGCTTATATTTTATTATATAATGCCCCAGAACAATCCCAAGGCACAGTGCTATGATAACAACTGCTTAACGTGTTATTGAACAAATTATTTTTTTCAGACTACTTCTTTCGATTTAAAATGGCCTCATAACTCCTCCTTCTTCCCGATTCTTTTTTTTTCTCAGTCCATGCACAGTATGAACTACTGAGCATGTGCTATGACTAACGAATGCTGTTGGGACATCATAGCGCATGCTCAGTGGTTTAGGAGTCCCAGGTCGAAAGCGGAAGCATAGCAACATGTTACGTTCCAAACAAAGGTTCTGGCTATACTAATACTATATTAACACAGTACACATGAGCTCGCTTCAGACACGATTGGCTGACATACAAAATTTTAATTGGTGCAGAAATGATGGGGAGGAGATTGACGGCTATTTTCAACGGCCAAACAATGGTAATATTTTACATATAACTAGATTTAAACAAATGCTTACATGTGGTGCAGTAATATAAACAGGATGTCGGATAACGCAACTGCACTTAATCCCTTTCCCCAGAGACTATTATTGGGTGCATTAAAAAAAAATTTGAGCACTAGCCTGAAGGTGTCTTAGGCCAACTACGCCAAAGCCAAAGATGTGTTAAGAATACTTCAAATATCAGTGTACTTCGCTAAGAAGAAAATGTTCTTTTTAATTTTAAATATATAAGAAAATAGTTAAACATAAAAACATATTTACACATATAAACACAATACACATGTATGCACACACACATATATATATATATATATAAAACTTTTTTGTGAACGACCCCATATACATGCAAACAATGGTGCATTATGAAACACTATAAAGTAGTAAAGCCGCTTTGTATTTCCCCATTTAAATGGACATTATACTGCTTTTTTGTTACAAATATGTAATGTATTGTGAAATACAAATTATCATTCTGAATATGTTAGAAAAATAGTTTCTTTGTAGTGATGTATATACTAACAACAGTCGATTACACCAGCATTCAAGAATAAGTATCATGGGAATGCTCTCCTTTTTTCCTTTTAGTTCACAAAATATTACTAGTGAAATAAAAAATGTGTACAATATCTCAGTAATTTTGCCCTTTTCTAGGTGAATTTGAAGAACTATTATTTGGAATGGCTTGTTTTTTTTAGGAATATTTTTGATGGCTATTCTTTCATCTGTGTAATACAAAGATCTGACCAGGAGTATCACATTTTCTTGATGTCTGTCTTCAATCTCATAAGATACATATTGTCTTATGATGCTGTTGGTGTTGCTTGTTTTAGAGAGACCCTTTGTGATGTCTCAGAGAAAGAAAGTTCTTGGGTATATATTTGAAGGCAAGCACACCAAGCATTCTTTATCACCTTTAAAGGCCTAATAATTTGCTTGATTCTTAATCTGATGAACTGACCTTTAAGTAAATTAACTTAAAAAGAACTAAGTAGTTCCAAAGAGTTTAGGGTTTTAGAAACATATGCCCACTATACTGCCCCAGATTTCAATCAGCCATGTAGATTTTGACTTTTAGGAACAATTGTAATTCACTGCTTAACATTGCTTCCTTTTTCTTTTCTGTGAGTAGGATGGAATGTTTCATGAACAAGCTTATAATGTCAATTTTATCATCTATCTTCTGCTGTACAGCTTTCAAACCCTCTTTGCTGACATACAAAGGGGAAGTCATGCTACGAGTGACTTCGTTAATCTTCTTTTCAACTTGAATAACTTTTTAGTATTACAATTATTTGCAGTAGGCTTTTATAATTTAAGTCATTTTGAGCTCTATCTCCTGTTTTCCTAATTCTTGTTTCATTGCATTATTTTTAGAAGCCTATGTACATCTATTATATCAAGAATCAATTCAACTGCCTGCTGCGATCATTGACAGGTTTAATAGCCTGCAAAACTATTGATGTATTTTGGAGACCAGTCTTTTCTTTGATCATCTCAAAACCATGGCATGAATGACCCTTTTCATATTTGATCTTCCCTTGTACAAACTAGTAAATATTTACACATAGCTGTTGAGCTCCTTTGTAAAAGAATCCAAAGTCGCAAAACTTTATGTTATGGGTTGGGTTTGGTGGAAGCCAAGTCAGCCATATTAGGGTAAATGTTTATGAAAATCATGCATTTATACCCAGCAAAAAGTAAAATATTTAAATTGCATTATAATAAGTATTTCACAACTAAATAAAACATTTCCAAATATATTATTACTGCTAAGCCCATAGTCTCAAGAAAAAAAGATAATTTGTAAAAAAAAGTATCCTTGCATTTACATTATGACCTATTGAAGGTTTTTGCATAAATTGTTACCCTACATATTTAAAACATTTTGTCAACTTTTCAACATATTGCCCATTTTTAGAATGCAATGTTTTAAAGAGATAGCCCTCTATAAATTAGGCATTTGCATTCAGCAGTTTCGTTAGCTGCTGAATGTGAAAGAAGAATAATCTAGATCTAAGAGTATTGTACTTTCATAAGAAGACATCTGGCTCAGAAAAGAGCTGAATGCAGCTAAGGAAACTGCCCTATATGCAAGCCTATTAGAAATCTACCTAGACCTGAGACTTTAGAGATGTAAGGCTGTGACACACTGCAAGCGATGCGGCGCGAGGTGAAGCAGCTGCTTCTCTCCGCATCACATCGCTTCTGAAAAGCAAATATTACATCTCTGAGCACTCAGCTACGTGACCTGACGCAGCAGAGTGCTCAGAGATGAAAAGGCAGGACACACTAAGCGCGCACAGCCGCATGTACATGCTGCATGCCACTCCACTTGCAGTGTGTCACACCCTTAATTCATCCATGTTTTAAAAAAGCTGGTGTGAGACCTAGTGAACCACTTGTAGCACCATGGATGCTACGTCCACCAGGCACACAAAATGTCCCAAAATCTGTCTATGATTACATTTTTAACCCCAGGGTGGTAAAAGAATCCACTTTTGCAATCCACCGGGATGCAGCATATGCTGCATCCCGGTGGATGCAGCGAAGGCAAACGGAGCATTACAAAGCAACACCTAATCACTCCCACATTAAAATATTTTTTTTTAAAAACTAACCGCCCACATCAAGTATTAAAAAAAAAAAAAAATGCCTGCCTATTCAAATCAGCCAATAGAATTTCACTTGCTCTCATACTATTGGCTAATTTAAATAGCCAATAGGATTTGAGTAGCTTTCATCCTATTGGCTGATTTGAATTGGAAAAATCATATCAGCCAATAGGAATTCAAGGGACGCCATCTTTAATCGCGTACCTTGAATTCACTATTCAGTGTACGGCAGAGATCATACGAAGAGGATCCTCCATGCTCCATGGCTCCTCGGTCGCCGGTCTTCAGTTCCAGAGTCGCGGTCTTCAGCTCTGCTCCGCGCAGGATGTTCCTGGAAGAAGAAGAGGTAGCGCTTGGAAGAATACTTCACCACCTGGAACAGGACCTTCTCTGCCAGACTTTAGGAACCGTGAGTACCAACCTGGGGGTTAGACTTAGGATTTTCTAAGGTTTTTTTGGGGGGGATTTGTTTTATTTAGATTAGGGATGGGCAGAAAAAGAGTTAAATGCCCTTTTAAGGGCAATGCCCAAACAAATGCTCTTTTCAGGGCAATGGGTAGTTTAGGTTTTTTAGTGTTAGGTTATTTTATTTGGGGGGGTTGGTGGGTGGGGGGGGTTACTGGTAGTGGGGGCTTTGTGTATTTTCTTGAAAAAGAGCTGATTATCGACTCGACTTCCGGTGGGCAGGCTTACAGGGTAGACGTGGATCTGTGGAGCTCCGCAAGTCGGAGAACAATAAAGAGACTTTGGACATATTTTCAGTGCTGCCCAGCCTCTCACAGCTGATTTGCCGGGTAGGGGACTACTTGCGCCGGCCATCGACCTTGGTGAGCAGGACATACCATCAGTCCTGGCAGACGGGAGCCTTAATGCCCACAGCGCTTCAGCCGCAACACCGCCATCATTGTTTCCTGCTCGGCGGATTACAATAAATTACAGCAAGGCGCTGAGAAGTCACCGGAACGCCGAGGGCAGGTAAAAAACAAAAAAAATCTAACAGTGCTGTTTCAGTTGTGCCGCATTTGAGTACAGAGTGGCTGCGGCTCTTGTGTGACTGACTCCCCCATTTTTTTAGATGCCCTCAGGTCTGGGGGCTCTATGTGTGGCTAAGAGAGACATACCTATATGGCCAGAACCTAGAGAGCAACTGTGCGTGGAGGAGGTTGGTGGTGAGGTGAACTCCTGGGGCACATAACGGCCGACACTGATTTGGGCGCTGCCCTTATTTTCTATACGACAGGGTCCCACTCACAGGAATACTCCTGCCTTGAATAAGTACAGCCTGGGCTGGGTCCTGGAGGGCCGCGGTGAGGTTGCTGCCACGTGGTCTGGACCTGTGCACTTTTGGGCTTCGGGAGTGCTTGCTTTAATTTTCCCACATACCACCTGAGCCCTTCCTTGGGGAGAGGAAACTTAAGAGGAGATACAGTGAGCTACAGAGCCCATCCCTAGCAATCCTCATTCCAGCGGTTATACCACTCTGTTGGATGCCTCATTTTTTCTTTTTGCCTGCTTGGGATGCCCAAATAACCTTTTTTTTTCCCCTATGGCCGCTGGGGTGCCTGCCCTGGAGTGAGTATATTCATCTGATTAAGAAGCTTACTTTCACAAGCCCCACACTTTTATGGACATCACTTCTTTGTCATCAACGTTGACTTTCTCTCTCTGGGGTATACTAACTAACAAGCTTGCAGGGCCACATGAAAGTTGACAAATATTTTCAAAGACTGTCTCCTGCTACTCCTGCCGCCATGAGCCAAAGAGGGAAAACTGCAGAGAAAAAGCAAAAACAATCTGCGGAGTTGCACCATGACCAACAGGCCATGGGGGATCCTGTGAGTCAGGTCCCCGACCAAACTTCTCTTTTACAAAAACTTAAATCTTTCTTCCTCCCTAAAATGGAATCTCTACAATTGGGGGTGGATACCCTGACATCTGAGGTGCGTCAGTTCTCCTCCAGACTTAACACGGTTGCGCATCTCTGATGTGGAGGACAGGCAAAATAACCAGGGCATTACTCTTAAGCAACTAGTCAAACAAAACAAATTGCTCCAGGACCGGGTCGATGACCTGGAGAACAGGAGCAGACGTAATAATTTACGTATAATCGGCGTCCCAGAATCTGTCAAAGGGAGGGACCTCTTGGAGTTAACTGCACTAACCTTCCCGCGAATGTTGGGGATCTCCCCCGACATTCTCCCCATCGATGTTGAAAGGGCCCACCGGATCGGACCAGAACGCACACTTGAACACCTCAACTCCAGACCTAGACAGGTTATCTTTAAATGCTTAAATTTCCAGGAGAAGCTCAGGATACTCCGCGCCTATAGAGCCCGCAAAGAAGTCAGCTTTGAAGGTTCTCGTTTACTGCTTTTTCAGGACTTTTCATCGGAGGTCGCCAAGCAGAGAAAGGATTTTGCTCCTCTTTGTTCACAGCTCCACGAGCAGGGCCGTCAAGTGGCCCTGCTTTATCCAGCTAAGTTACGTTTACAAACACCCCATGGGGTTAAATTTTTCCACACCCCACAGGTGCTCCAGAGCTATCTTGCAACGGAAAATCACCAACCCCCACTATGATTGGGCCCCTGGACTATCAACCCGAATGGCATCAATTGTCAAACAAAAAATATAGATGGAGGTCTTCTACCTCTTTACTCAAAATGTTTCACCTTTCTCCTGGTTTTCTAGGGGGGAGGGAAGTGTGCTTACTGGGGACATTCCACTCTGGGAAAGAGCGCTGTCTGGGAGCCTCCTGCTCCTCCTTTACTTGGACTCTCAACTCCAGATGAGTATATTACGTAAAATTGTACAAACTGTTGATGTAATCCTTCTGTTGATTTGTTTGTTTGCAGGCTCGATCTATCACTACATTGTGGGTTTCTTGGTGAGGCGGACGCATACTTCCCTTTGTCCCTCTTGGGCTGATTGCGGTCGGTCCTGGGGGGACGTATTCCAAACCTTTTTTGAGGTTATGTTGCCTGGCAATATCCTAGGGGCGTCTGCCTTCCCTCTGAACCCTATGAAACTGGTGTGGTTTTTGGATTTTAAGGGCATCAATGTAAGCAAGGTCATCAAGGAACTTACTGGTATATTCGGCCTGTTGTTGTTGTTGTTGTTGTTATTGTTCTTATTATTGTTATTCTCACTGTTGTTTGCATTAATTATTGTGGCAGTTGTTTTACTAACCTTTCTGTTCACAGGTATTATCCAATACCATATCATGGGCTTCATGGGGGGGCGGAGCTATGCATATCTTTGTCCCCCTTGGGTTGGCTCTGTCCGGTTCAGGGGGGGCAAATTGCAAACTATTGTCACCATGGTGCCGTATGGCACAAAAATGCTTGTGGCCGCCTCTCCCTTGTATCCCTTGACACTTCTGCTGGTTCGATCAAAATCTCTGATGATGCTGATATGCTTGTATTTACTATGTCGTTATAGGTTATGTGGTTGTATGCTAATCTATGTTCACCAAAATGGGCAGCTCCTTCCCTTTAGGTGGGATTCTCTCATCAGTGTAATTATTAATGGCCCATGCCCGTTGTTTATACTGCTCATACTGGTTTGGATATCTCTTCCTTTTCTTTGGGCTAGATGCTCTCAGTTCCCACATTTATTTATTTGTATTATTATTATTAATATTGATGTTTACACGCTTTGGTTGTCACGTATGTACTTATATGCTCAGAAAGGTTATTTTTTTTCCCCCTTCCCCTCTCTCTCACTCCCCCCCGGGCCGCCATGGGTACACTTTGGGCTCTAGTGATTTGTGATGTCTTTAAAATTTGTTTCATGGAACGTGGGGGGTATTAACTCCCCCATAAAACGCAAAGCCATACTTACCCACCTAAGGCGGCAGGGGACTGATGTTGCACTTATGCAAGAAACGCATTTGACAGACATAGAACACCTTAAGCTTAGGTCAGATTGGGTGGGTCATGTATAATTTTTGTCTCATTCCAGCGCTAGTAGGGGCCTGGCCATTGTTTTTGGTAAACGTTTAGACACACAGATTAAACAGGTACAATTCAATGTAGAGGGGAGATTTATGCTGGTGCAGGCACAAATTAACTCACTTGACTACACACTATGCAATATTTATGCTCCTAACCATAGATCAGTGGAATTCTGGGAGGCCTTGATGAAATTTATCCTACCCCATATGGGCAAGAACTCCCTCACATACTTTGGATAGGATGTGGCTGGAGACTCCGGTTAATAGAGACCCCAAGACTAATTATAAGGCTAGATTTGAAACCAAAATTTTCAACATGCTTGAGTCATCCTTGGATGTATGTGATATTTGGAGGCTGCTACACCAAGAAGGCAAAGATTTTACTTGTCTTTCTAGAGCTAAATCCACTCTGTCTAGAATCGACCTTTTCTTAATACCTAACTCATTGACTAACAAAGTTCAGACGTGTCGCATACGTGATATAGTTATATCGGACCATGCTCCAGTTGAGTTAGTGGTAGGGACTAGGGGACCGTGTCCCAACAGAAACACTCTGAGGTTTCCTTCCTATCTAGCGTCCTCCACAAATTTTACCAAGTTTTTAACACAGTCCTGGACGGATTATTACTCGGATAACATAGCTCACTTAGATAATCCCCAACTGTTTTGGGAAGCGGCCAAGACTGTACTCTCTGGTTCCATTATCTCCTACACCTCTAATCTCAAACATAGAATACAACAGAGACCAAACGATCTTAGTAAGAAACTGGGTAAGGCCTATCTGGCGTTTCGCCAGTCTAAAGCGCGGGACTCATATGAGGCTTATGTGGTGGTAAAGTCGGAATTTTATGCATTTATGGGGCAACAGGCTGCATCGGGTTTATTGCGTATGGCCAGTAAATACTACTGTTTTGGGGCTAGGTCGGGTAGGCTTTTAGCGGCTCTCACAAAACCAAGGACTGCCAGATCTAACGTAGTGGCATTGCGGTTTCGGGGTAGGACTTTTCAGACACCTGACGACATAGCCAGGTGTTTTGCAGACTATTATTCCCAACTGTACATTAGACAACAACCAGGCTCCCCTGAGCTGCAGAATTCTTTTTGGCAGTCCATTAAACTCCTGCAGCTAACAAAGGAACAAATAGACCTTCTGAACGCCCGGATAGTTCCAGACGAGGTCACACTTACCTTAAAATCTTTGGCGTTGGGCAAGGCGGCGGGCCCGGATGGGCTGCCATCTGAATTTTACCGGATCCTGCATACGCTTATTACACCAACTTTAACCAAACTATACAACACCTACTTCCTGGAAAATGTGTTGCCCTCGCAACACTTCACCACTGCCCACATTACCCTTATACCTAAATCAGGAAAAGATCCCTCCATGCCAGAGTCATATCGCCCTATCTCCTTACTGACTATAACATTTTCACGAAACTACTAGCCACTAGACTGAAGACCATACTGCCATCCCTGTTACACCCTGACCAAACAGGCTTTGTGTTTAAACGTTCCTCTGTTGTAAACCTACGCAGGGTACTACATGTAATCAATCACTACTGGACAAAAGAGACTGAGGGTGGGGCGACGGATAGACCGGAGGCCTTTCTGCTCTCCCTCGATGCAGAAAAGGCTTTCGACAGGGTGGACTGGACGCATCTAACCAACACCATGACTAAGTTTAACTTCGACTGCCCCTTTCTCAATATTATCCACAAAATTTATAACTCCCCAACTGCTAGAATTCTGACTAATGGCTTGTTTCCCCCCGACTTTACTCTACAGAGAGGAACCAGACAGGGCTGCCCCCTTTCCCCCCTACTATTTGACCTGGCATTGGAACCTTTGGCGTTCAAACTGAAACAAATCTTTCCCGGGATGAAGATTCGGGGTGTTCCCCTACATCTGGCATTGTATGCTGACGACATGCTTTTGTTCATGGAATCCCCAGCCTTATACATATCTTCCATATTGCAGGCTATCTCGGAATTCGGTAGTTTTTCGGGGTACAAAATTAACACAACCAAATCAGAAATACTGTGGCTACATAGACACTCTGACTCTCCCCACACATATCCGTTCAGGGTGATGGTTAACTCTCTCACATACTTGGGTATTCAGCTCCACAATAATCCACAGAGGATTTATGACTTTAACATATCGGACAGATGTAAGGCACTGTCTACCCAACTCCAGAGCTGGAATGATCTACCTCTGGGACTGTCTGGGCGAATTAATCTGGTAAAAATGACGATTCTGCCTAAGATAATGTACCCCTTATTGATGCTGCCCTTCCTTATGACAAGAAGGGACCTGGCTATGCTTACTAGGGCAATGACCAATTTCGTCTGGAGAGGGAAAAAGCCTCGTATAGCTGCTGACAAACTTAGTCAGCCCTATCTTAGTGGGGGATTGGTCCTCCCCAACCTAAAACTTTACAATTGGGCCGCATTGGCAAGACTGGTTACAGACTGGCAGCTTAACACCGCTCTTTTGAGTCGGGTGGGGGTGGGGGGGTGGGTGAGAGAGCGTTTTCCCTTTTTTTTTTTTTCCTCGTTAGGTATTGATGTTGTAATATGTTTAGTGTTTAGATGGTTGGGGGGGATTGGGGTTTAGTTGGGGATAAAAGTATAAAATGAGAGAGCTGAACATATGTGGATAACAGGATTGTAAAATGTTGCATGTATTCTGGATATTTGTCATGTACTGATTTCCTGAACTCCTGTTATGTCTTGAACAATGATACCTCTAAGTAGATCATATCCCTACTGTATCTTTGGATGTAATCTTCATGATAATGTCTGGAAATGTTGATTGTATCCATGTGTTGGCTCTCAATAAAAAAGAATAAAAAAAAAAAAAAAAGAGCTGATTATCTTGGGGCAATGCCCTGCAAAAAAAAACCTTTTAAGGGCTACTGCTAGTTTATTCTTAGAGTAGGGGGTGTTTTTATTTTGGGGTTCTTTTTATTTTCATAGGGATTAGGTAAAATTTTGCTAAATATGGTAATTTGATTTTTTATTTTCTGTAATGTTAGCCTTTTTTATTTTTTGTAAACGTATTATTTTTTTTTGTAACTTTAGAATATAATAGTTTAGGTAATTTGGGTTTATTTAATGGGTTAGGGGGTGTTAGGTTAGGGGTTGTTAGATTAGGGGGTGTTAGGTTAGTGTACTGTACTTAGTTATTTAAATAGTTATTTGCATTGTGGGTTTTGGCGGTTTAAAGGGTTAATAAGTAAAATAGGTTTATTGCGATGTAGAGGTTATGCGGTTTAGGGATTAATAAGTTAAATAGGTTTATTATGATGTAGGGGTTTTGCAGTTTAGGGGTTAATAGGGTAAATAGGTTTATTGCAATGTAGGGGTATTGCGGTTTAGGGGTTAATAGGGTAAATAGGTTTATTGCGATGTGGGGGTTTTGCGGTTTAGGGGTTAATATGGTAATTAGGTGTATTGCAATGTGGGTGGTTGACGGTTAAGTGGTTATTAATTTTCGGCTAGATTATGAGTTTTTGTCGGTAAGGCTTGCGGCTCTAACGCTCCTTTTTTTTCCACCGCTCCCTTAAGCCAACACTGGTATTACAGGTTTTTTTAAAGTTGGCGTTATCCGCAAAAAAATTAAGGGCTATTTGTAATTTAGTATAGGGTAGGGAAATTTTATTATTTTGGGGGGCTTTTTTTCTTTTATTAGGGGGATTAGATTAGGTGTAATTAGTTTAAAATTCTTGTAATTCTTTTTTTATTTTCTGTAATTTAGTGTTTTTTATTTCGCAATTTAGTTTATTGAATTTAATTGTAATTAGTTGTAGGTAGTTTAGGTAATTAGTTTAATGATAGTGTAGTGTTAGGTGTAATTGTAACTTAGGTTAGGATTTATTTTACAGGTAATTTTGTACTTATTTTAGCTAGGTAGTTATTAAATAGTTAATAACTATTTAATAACTATTGTACCTAGTTAAAATAAATACAAAGTTGCCTGTGAAATAAATATAAATCCTAAGATAGCTACAATGTAACTATTAGTTATATTGTAGCTAGCTTAGGGTTTATTTTATCGGTAAGTATTTATTTTTAAATAGGAATAATTTATTTTATTTTGTTAAATTTATTTCGTTTAATTAAAATTATATTTAAGTTAGGGGGGTTAGGGTTAGGTTTAGACTTAGGTTTAGGAGTTAATACCTTTAAATATGTTAGCGGCGACGTTGGGGGTGGAAGATTAGGGGTTAATAAATGTAAGTAGGTGTCTGCGATGTTAGGGCAGGCAGATTAGGGGTTAATAATTGTAGGTAGGTGGCGGCGACGTTGGGGGCGGCAGATTAGGGGTAAATAAATATAATGTAGGTGTCGGCGATGTTAGGGGCAGCAGATTAGGGGTTCATAGGTATAATGTAGGTGGCGGCGATGTCCGGTCGGCAGATTAGGGGTTAAAAAATTTTATTATAGTGTTTGCGATGTGGGGGGGGGGCCTCGGTTTAGGGGTTAATAGGTAGTTTATGGGTGTTAGTGTACTTTGTAGCACTTTAGTTAAAAGCTTTATGTTCCGGTGTTAGCCCATAAAACTCTTAACTACTGACTTTTATATGCGGTAGGAGTTTTGACAGGAGAGGGTCTACCGCTCACTTCTTCCAAGACTCGTAATACCAACGTTAGGCAAATCCCATTAAAAAGATAGGATACGCAATTGACGTAAGGGGATTTGCGGTAGCCTCTAGTCGTGGAAGAAAAGTGAGCGGTAGACCCTTTCCTGCTTGACTCGTAATACCAGCGGGCGTTAAAAAGCAGCGTTGGGACCTCTCAACGCTGCTTTTTAAGGCTAACGCCAAACTTGTAATCTAGGCGTTTAGTTTTAATTGCAATTTTTTAGGGAAGGCGGAAATATAGGTTAAGAAATGTTAGGTTTATAGCATTGCTACACCTGTAGCTTACATTTTTATATAAAAGAAGAGTTACAAAATACGTTGTTTCTACATCTGCAGTTTAAAATATAATTAGACTGCCCTCTGGGCAGGCTTATCGACTAGTCTTATATAAAAGTGAAAAGCAACACAGTCTGAATCTGCAGCTAACATATAGGGGGGTTTTACCAATAATTACTCACATTTTTATCTATTTATCAAGCTGTCAACCGCAAATGCGCTGGAATTCCGCAGCGTATTTTTGGCGAGCCTGATTCACCGTAGTTATCAAACCCTACAGACCGGCAACAGTAGAATTTAGTGACGTAACATACGATCCGCCGGTCTCAGTCCGACACAGATCGATGGTTACATCACTACAGATGTTCCGAACGCAAGTTCAGCACAATCTGACTACTTTTGCTAGTTATCAAAGAACTAGCAGGTACGCTCGGCACTATTCCGGCCCAGCGTACCTGGTTTTAAGCCATAGGAATCAATGGGAGTCGGAAAGCAGTGAAAGCGCATGTTCGCTGCTGCCCGATATCCCATTGATTCCTATGGTAATGTCTACACCTAACACCCTAACATGTACCCCGAGTCTAAACACCCCTAATCTGCCACCCCCTACACCGCCACCACCTACATTACACTTATTAACCCCTAAACCGCCGCCCCAACACCACCGCCACCTACATTATACTTATTAACCCCTAATCTGCCCCCCCCTACACCACCGCCACCTACATTAAATTCATTAACCCCTAATCTGCCGCCCTGACACCGCCGCCACCTGCATTACACTTATTAACTCCCGGACCCTGCTGCAACTAAATACATTTTTTAACCCCTAAACCGCCGCTCACGGAGCCCACCGTCACCTACATTATACATATTAACCCCTGATCTGCCACCCCCTATACCGCCGCCACCTACATAAAGTTATTAACCCCTATCCTGCCACTCCCAGACCCCGCCGCAACTAAACAAAGTGTTTAACCTCTAAACCGCCGCTCCTGGAGCCCACCGCCACCTACATTATATTTATTAACCACTAATCTGCCCCCCCTACACCGCCGCCACTATATAAAATTTATTAACCCCTAAATCTAAGTCTAACTCTAACCCTAACACCCCCCTAACTTAAATATAATTTAAATAAATCTAAATAAAATAACTACAATAAACTAAATTATTCCTATTTAAAACTAAATACTTACCTATAAAATAAAACCTAAGATAGCTACAATATAACTAATAGTTACATTGTAGCTAGCTTAGGGTTTATTTTTATTTTACAGGCAACTTTGTATTTATTTTAACTAGGTACAATAGTTATTAAATCGTTATTAATACAAATACAAAAGTACCTGTAAAATAAATCCTAACCTAAGTTACAATTACACCTAACACTACACTATAATTAAATTAATTCAATTAATTAACTACAATTAAATACAATAAAATAAAATAAAATAAATCAATTAAATAAATTAACTACAATGAAATACAATTAAATAAAATTAAATAAAATAAACTAAAATACAAACCCCCCCCACTAAATTACAAAAAATAATAAAATAATTACAAGTTTTTTAAGCTAATTACACCTAATCTTATCCCCCTAATAAAATAAAAAAGCCCCCCAAAATAATAAAATTCCCTACTTTATACTAAATTACAAATAGCCCTTAAAAGGGCCTTTTGCGGGGCATTGACCCAAAGTAATCAGCTCTTTTACCTGTAAAAAAAAATACAATACCCCCCCAACATTACAACCCACCACCCACACACCCAACCCTACTCTAAAACCCACCCAATCCTCACTTAACAAAACCTAACACTAACCCCTTGAAGATCACCCTACCTTGAGACGTCTTCACCCAACCGGGCCTTAGTCCTCAACGAAGCCGGGCAAAGTCTTCATCCAACTGGGCAGAAGAGGTCCTCCAGATGGGCAGAAGTCTTCATCCATGTGGCATCTTCTATCTTCATCCATCCGACGAGGAGCGGCTCCATCTTGAAGACATCCGACGCGGAGCATCCATCCAGACCGACAACTACCCGACGAATGACGGTTCCTTTAAATGACGTCATCCAAGATGGCGTCCGTTGAATTCCGATTGGCTGATAGAATTCTATCAGCCAATCAGAATTAAAGTAGGAAAAATCCTATTGACTGATGGAATCAGCTAATAGGATTGAGCTTGCATTCTATTGGCTGATTGGAACAGCCAATAGAATGCGAGCTCAATCCTATTGGCTGATTGGATCAGCCAAAAGGATTGAACTTCAATCCTACTGGCTGATTACATCAGCCAATAGGATTTTTCCTACCTTAATTCCGATTGGCTGATATAATTCTATCAGCCAATTGGAATTCAAGGGACGCCATCTTGGATGACATCATTTAAAGGAACCGTCATTCGTCGGGTAGTCGTTGGTCTGGATTGATGCTCTGCGTCGGATGTCTTCAAGATGGAGCTGCTCCTCGTCGGATGGATGAAGATAGAAGATGCCACATAGATGAAGACTTCTGCCTGTCTGGAGGACCTCTTCTGCCCGGGTGGATGGAGACTTCGCCCGGCTTCGTTGAGGACTTAGGCCCGGTTGGGTGAAGACATCTCAAGGTAGGGTGATCTTCAAGGGGTTAGTGTTAGGTTTTATTAAGGGGGGATTGGGTGGGTTTTAGAGTAGGGTTGGGTGTGTGGGTGGTGGGTTTTAATGTTGGGGGGGTATTGTATTTTTTTTTACAGGTAAAAGAGTTGATTACTTTGGGGTAATGCCCCGCAAAAAGCCCTTTTAAGGGCTATTTGTAATTTAGTATAGGGTAGGGCTTTTTTTATTTTGGGGGCCTTTTTATTTTATTAGGTGTAATTAGTTTAAAAATCTTGTAATTATTTTTTTATTTTCTGTAATTTCTGTTTGTTTGTTTTTTGTACTTTAGTTAATTTTATTTAATTGTATTTCATTGTAGTTAATTTATTTAATTAATTTAATTATAGTGTAGTGTTAGGTTTAATTGTAACTTAGGTTAGGATTTATTTTACAGGTAAATGTGTATTTAACTAGGTAGCTATTAAATAGTTAATAACTATTTAATAACTATTCTACCTAGTTAAAATAAATACAAAGTTGCCTGTAAAATAAAAATAAACCCTGAGATAGCTACAATGTAACTATTAGTTTATTTTATAGGTAAGTATTTAGTTTTAAATAGGAATAATTTAGTTAATGATAGAAATTTTATTTAGATTTATTTAAATAATATTTAAGTTAGGGGGGTGTTAGGGTTAGACTTAGGTTTAGGGGTTAATATGTTTATTATAGTGGCGGCGGTGTAGGGGGGGCAGATTAGGGGTTAATAAATATAATGTATTTGGCGGTGGGCTCCGTGAGTGGCGGTTTAGGGGTTAATACATGTATTAGAGTTGCGGCGGGGTCCGGGAGCGGCGGTTTAGGGGTTAAACACTTTATTTAGTTGCAGCGGGGTCCGGGAGCAGCAGTTTAGGGGTTAAACATTTTATTTAGTTGCGGTGGGATCCTGGTGCGGCGGTTTAGGGGTTAATACATATAATGTAGGTGGCGGTGGGCTCTGTGAGCGGCGGTTTAGGGGTTAATAACTTTATTAGAGTTGTGGAGGGCTCCGCGAGCGGCGGTTTAGGGGTTAATAACTTTATTTAGGTGCGGCAGGGTCCGGGAGCGGCGGTATAGGGCTGATTCAATCAGCCAATAGGACTGAGCTTGCTTTCTATTGGCTGTTCCAATTAGCCAATAGAATGTGAGCTAAATTCTATTGGCTGATTGCATCAGCCAATAGGATTTTTCCTACCTTAATTCCGATTGGCTGATAGGATTCTATCAGCCAATCGGAATTGAAGGGACGCAATCTTGGATAACGTCACTTAAAGGAACCTTCATTCTTCATTCGCCGTCGGATGGAAGAGGATGCTCCGCATCGGATGTCTTCAAGATGGACCCGCTCCGCTCCAGATGGAAGAAGGTAGAATATGCCGCCTGGATGAAGACTTCTGCCGGTCTGGATGTCCTCTTCTGGCCGGATCGGATGAAGACTTCTGCCGGTTTGGAGGCCCACTTGTGCCCGGTTGGGTGAAGATGGCTCAAGGTAGGGTGATCTTCAAGGGGGTAGTGTAAGGTTTTATTAAGGGGGGATTGGGTGGGTTTTAGAGTAGGGTTGGGTGTGTGGGTGGTGGGTTTTAATGTTGGGAGGTATTGTATTTTTTTTTTACAGGTAAAAGAGCTGATTACTTTGGGGCAATGCCCCGCAAAAAACCCTTTTAAGGGCTATTTGTAATTTAGTATAGGGTAGGGAATTTTTTTGTTTTGGGGGGCTTTTTTTATTTTATTAGGGGGATTAGATTAGGTGTAATTAGTTTAAAAAATTTTAATTTCTTTTTTATTTTCTGTAATTTAGTGGGGGGTTTTTCCGTAATTTAGTTTATTTAATTTAATTGTAATTAATTGTAGTTAGTTTAGTGAATTAATTTAATTATAGTGTAGTGTTAGATGTAATTGTAACTTAGGTTAGGGTTTATTTTACGGGTAAATTTGTACTTATTTTAGCTAAGTAGTTATTAAATAGTTAATAACTATTTATTAACTATTGTACCTAGTTAAAATAAATACAAAGTTACCTATAAAATAAAAATAAACCCCAAGCTAGCGACAATTTAACTATTAGTTATATTGTAGCTATCTTAGGGTTTATTTTACAGGTAAGTATTTAGTTTTAAATAGGAATAATTTAATTAATTGTAGTAATTTTATTTATATTTTTTAAAATTATATTAAAGCTAGGGGGGTGTTAGGGTTAGGGTTAGATTTAGATTTAGGGCTTAATACATTTAATATAGTAGCGGCGATGTTGGGGGCGGCAGATTAGGGGTTAATAAATGTAGGTAGGTGTCAGCGATGTTAGGGATGGCAGATTAGGGGTTAATTAAATTTAACTAGTGTTTGCGAAGCGGCAGTGTGGCGGTTTAGGGGTTAATATATTTTTAAAAGTGGCGGCGATGTCCGGTCGGCAGATTAGGGGTTAAACATTTTAGTTAAGTGTTTGCGATGTGGGGGGGGGGGCTCAGTTTAGGGGTTCATAGGTAGTTTATGGGTGTTAGTGTAGTTTTAGCACTTTAGTTAAGAGATTTATGTTACGGCGTTAGCCCATAAAACTCTTAACTACTGACTTTTAAATGCGGTAGGAGTCTGGACAGGAGAGGGTCTACCGCTCACTTTTTCCAGCAATCGTAATACCGGCGTTAGGCAAATCCCATTAAAAAGATAGGATATGCAATTGACGTAAGGGGATTTGCGGTATGCTAAAATAGCGGAAAAAAAGTGAGCGGTACACCTGTACCTGCCAGACTCGTAATACCAGCGGGCATTGAAAAGCAGTGTTGGGACCCCTCAATGCTGCTTTTTAAGGCTAACGCAAGGCTCATAATCTAGGCAAATATGTTCACAGCCGGGGAGTTATTTAAATGCAAGTCAATAGATACTAAATACAAAGTCACGTGAATAGGGTGCTGTCAGACGATGTTTAGATATAAGGTAATCACAGAGGTAAAAAGTATATTAATATAACTGTGTTGGTTGTGCAAAACTGGGGACGGGTTAATAAAGGGATTATCTATATTTTTAAACAATAGCAATTATTTTGTAGAATGTCCCTTTAACAATGCAATTATAATAACACTGTCTGATAAAAAATAATTTCAAAAGTTATAAGGGCTCAAAGATATGAGGTCTCATGTGTTAGAAAGAAAAAGGCATGCAAAGGGCTTTAACATAGAGATACATACAGTGGGGCAAAAAATTATTTAGTCAGCCACCAATTGTGCAAGTTCTCCCACTTAAGAAGATGAGAGAGGCCTGTAATTTTCATCATAGGTATACCTCAACTATGAGAGACAAAATGTGGAAACAAATCCAGACAATCACATTGTCTGATCTGGAAAGAATTTATTTGCATATTATGGTGGAAAATAAGTATTTGGTCAATATCAAAAGTTCATCTCAATACTTTGTTATATATCCTTTGTTGGCAATGACAGAGGTCAAACATTTTCTGTAAGTCTTCACAAAGTTGTCACACACTGTTGCTGGTATGTTGGTCCATTCCTGCATGCAGATCTCCTCTAGATCAGTGATGTTTTGGGGCTGTCGCTGGGCAACACGGACTTTCAACTCCCTCCAAAGGTTTTCTATGGGGTTGAGATCTGGAGACTGGCTAAGCCACTCCAGGACCTTGAAATGTTTCTTACAAAGCCACTCCTTCATTGCCCGGGCGGTGTGTTTGGGATCATTGTCATGCTGAAAGACCCAGCCACGTTTCATCTTCAATGCCCTTGCTGATGGAAGGAGGTTTGCACTCAAAATCTCACGATACATGGCCCCAATCATTCTTTCATGTACACGGATCAGTCGTCCTGTTCCCTTTGCAGAGAAACAGCCCCAAAGCATGATGTTGCCACCCCCATGCTTCACAGTAGGTATGGTGTTCTTTGGTTGCAACTCAGCATTCTCTCTCCTCCAAACACGACGAGTTGTGTTTCTACCAAACAGTTCTACTTTGGTTTCATCTGACCATATGACATTCTCCCAATCCCCTTCTGGATCATCCAAATGCTCTCTAGCATACTTCAGATGGGCCCGGACATGCACTGGCTTAAGCAGGGGGACACATCTGGCACTGCAGGATCTGAGTCCCTGGCAGCGTAGTGTGTTACTGATGGTAGCCTTTGTTACGTTGGTCCCAGCTCTCTACAGCTTATTCACTAGGTCCCCCCGTGTGGTTCTGGGATGTTTGCTCACCGTTCTTGTGATCATTTTGACCCCACGGGGTGAGATCTTGCGTGGAGCACCAGATCGAGGGAGATTATCAGTGGTCTTGTATGTCTTCCATTTTCTAATTATTGCTCCCATAGTTGATTTCTTCACACCAAGCTGCTTGCCTATTGCAGATTCAGTCTTCCCAGCCTGGTGCAGGTCTACAATTTTGTTTCTGGTGTCCTTCGACACCTCTTTGGCCTTCACCATAGTGGATTTTGGAGTGTGACTGTTTGAGGTTGTGGACAGGTGTCTTTTATACTGATAACAAGTTCAAACAGGTACCATTAATACAGGTAATGAGTGGAGGACAGAGGAGCCTCTTAAAGAAGAAGATACAGGTCTGTGAGAGCCAGAAATCTTGCCTGTTTGTAGGTGACCAAATACTTATTTTCCACCATAATATGCAAATAAATTCTTTCTAAATCAGAAAATGTGATTGTCTGGATTTGTTTCCACATTTTGTCTCTCATAGTTAAGGTATACCTATGATGAAAATGACAGGCCTCTCTCATCTTCTTAAGTGGGAGAACTTGCACAATTGGTGGCTGATGTCGTGAACCTAATATTTTGGGTTCGCGAACGGCGAATGCAAACTTCCGCAAAAGTTTGCGAACCAGGTGAACCGCCATAGACTTCAATAGGCAGGCGAATTTTAAAACCCACAGGGACTCTTTCTGGCCACAATAGTGATGAAAGTTGTTTCAAGGGGACTAACACCTGGACTGTGGCATGCCGGAGGGGGATCCATGGCAAAACTCCCATGGAAAATTACATAGTTGATGCAGAGTCTGGTTTTAATCCATAAAGGGCATAAATCACCTAACATTCCTAAATTGTTTGGAATAACATGCTTTAAAACATCAGGTATGATGTTGTATCGATCAGGTAGTGTAAGGGTTACGCCCGCTTCACAGTGCGCAGTGTAGGTGATATACCTGCCCTGACCATGCTTTGCAGACCAGGTATCAGTGGTCAGATGGACCCTTGCCCCAAAACTGTGTGCCAGACATGCCATTATAGCAGACTTATATGGCTTTGGCGTTGCTTTTTGGTAATGAGAAGGCTGCTAAATGCCACTGCGCACCACACGTGTTTTATGCCCAGCAGTGAAGGGGTTAATTAGGGAGCATGTAGGCAGCTTGTAGAGTTAATTTTAGCTTAAGTGTAGTGTAGTAGACAACCCAAAGTATTGATCTAGGCCCATTTTGGTATATTTAATGCCACCATTTCACCGCCAAATGCGATCAAATAAAAACAAATTGTTCAGTTTTTCACAAACTTTAGGTTTCTCACAGAAATTATTTACAAACAACTTATGCAATTATGGCATAAATGGTTGTAAATGCTTCTCTGGGATCCCCTTTGTTCAGAAATAGCAGACTTATATGACTTTGGCGTTGCTTTTTGGTAATTAGAAGGCTGCTAAATGCCACTGCGCACCACACGTGTTTTATGCCCAGCAGTGAAGGGGTTAATTAGGGAGCATGTAGGCAGCTTGTAGAGTTAATTTTAGCTTAAGTGTAGTGTAGTAGACAAACCAAAGTATTGATCTAGGCCCATTTTGGTATATTTAATGCCACCATTTCACCGCCAAATGCTATCAAATAAAAAAAAATTGTTCACTTTTTCACAAACTTTAGGTTTCTCACAGAAATTATTTACAAACAACTTATGCAAATATGGCATAAATGGTTGTAAATGCTTCTCTGGGATCCCCTTTGTTCAGAAATAGCAGACTTATATGGCTTTGGCGTTGCTTTTTGGTAATTAGAAGGCTGCTAAATGCTACTGCGCACCACACGTGTTTTATGCCCAGCAGTGAAGGGGTTAATTAGGGAGCATGTAGGGAGCTTGTAGAGTTAATTTTAGCTTAAGTGTAGTGTAGTAGACAAACCAAAGTATTGATCTAGGCCCATTTTGGTATATTTCATGCCACCATTTGACCGCCAAATGCGATCAAATTTAAAAAAAATTAAATTTTTGCGCAATTTTAGGTTTCTCACTGAAATTATTTACAAACAGCTTGTGCAATTATGGCACAAATGGTTGTAAATGCTTCTCTGGGATCCCCTTTGTTCAGAAATATCAGACTTATATGGCTTTGGCGTTGCTTTTTGGTAATTAGAAGGCTGCTAAATGCTACTGCGCTCCACACGTGTTTTATGCCCAGCAGTGAAGGGGTTAATTAGGGAGCATGTAGGGAGCTTGTAGAGTTAATTTTAGCTTAAGTGTAGTGTAGTAGACAACCCAAAGTATTGATCTAGGCCCATTTTGGTATATTTCATGCCACCATTTGACCGCCAAATGCGATCAAATTTAAAAAAAACTTAAATTTTTGCGCAATTTTAGGTTTCTCACTGAAATTATTTACAAACAGATTGTGCAATTATGGCACAAATGGTTGTAAATGCTTCTCTGGGATCCCCTTTGTTCAGAAATAGCAGACATATATGACTTTGGCGTTGCTTTCTGGTAATTAGAAGGCCGCTAAATGCTGCTGCGCATCACACGTGTATTGTGGCTAGTAGTGAAGGGGTTAATTAGGTAGTTTGTAGGGAACTTGCAGGGTTAATTTTAGCTTTAGTGTAGAGATCAGCCTCCCACCTGACACATCAGACCCCCTGATCCCTCCCAAACAGCTCCCTTCCCTCCCCCACCCCACAATTGTCCCCGCCATCTTAAGTACTGGCAGAAAGTCTGCCAGTACTAAAATAAAAGGTTTTTAATTTTTTTAAGCATATTTACATATGCTGTGGTGTAGCATCCCCCCTTAGCCCCCAACCTCCCTGATCCCCCCCAAAACAGCTCTCTAACCCTCCCCATCTGCCTTATTGGCGGCCATCTTGGGTACTGGCAGCTGTCTGCTATTATTTCACAGTCAAAAAAGTGTTGTTGTTTTTTAAATGTACACTACTGTTACACCAGATATGAGTGGTGGCACTGGGCAAGTGGGCACAGTATACGCTGTGAGCTTGACACACACGCTGGCAGGCAGGCAACTGCAATTAGATTACACAGGAAAAAAAAAAAAAAGCAGACTGATGTTCTAGCCATAAAAAGGGCTTTTTGGGGTGCTGTCCTTACAGCAGAGATCAGAAGAGTCCTTCAGGACTGTAGTGGACACTGAATACACTAGCCTAGATATCGATTTCCCTATTAAATCAGCAGCAGCTACACTGTCCCTCTTCTCACTAAGAATGCAGCTTCCGAATGAATCTAAAATGGATGCTGTCCAGGAGGTGGGAGGGTCTGGGAGGGAGGGTCTGCTGCTGATTGGCTGGAATGTGTCTTCTGACTGTGAGGTATAGGGTCAAAGTTTACTCAATGATGAGGAATAGGGGGCGGACCGAACATGGCCTATGTTTGCCGTCCGCGGCGAACGCGAACATGTATGTTCGCTGGGAACTATTCGCCGGCGAACTATTTGCGACATCACTAGTGGCTGACTAAATACTTTTTTGCCCCACTGTACATATACATGTCTAAATATGTATATATATGTATATATGTGTATATATGTGTCTACAGATGTATTTATATGCGTATATATGTATTTACAGACATATATATACAGTATATATATATATATACACATAAATACATAAGTATAGATATATATATATATAGCGCATGAAAAATCATATTTATGCAATATTCATATTTAATAAAGTGTTTAACTGTTTATTTACTGTAAATATTTCACATTCCAATGTTCTGCACATAGGGGAATATGTTCTAAGTATTTTTATATAGATATTCCACATGTTTGAATATATCTATGCCTATATATAATTTTATATTAATCCTATATTATAAAAGGCTAGGTATGTTTGTCCGAAGCTGTCATGCGCAGTAGAGACTAACTTACCTGGCCGTAAGGAAGGATCAGTCAGTGAGGATCAGACAGCAGAGAGGGTGGCTGGGAGTGGGGGGCGTGGTCAGCGGGAGAGGCTGTGGTGGAGGCGTGGCTGGACGGGAGTGGGCGTGACGGGAAATGAACGGTCGGCAGTGGATGCGTCAGGGGCGTAGCCGACGTGAGCACGGGTGGGTGGGAAATGGCCTGTGCAGAAAATGGCCATGTTCTATATATATATAATGAGTGAAAATATTTTATTTCAATGAGCGCAAAGAGTTTACTTCTCGCGAAGTTAAAGCGTGAGCGCAAAATACCGCTCTACTCGTAATCTAGCCCATAATTTTCACCAGTTCCTTAAAAATAAATAAGATTTAATACATGTGATATTTACATTTTTTAACCATAGGGAATTTGCCAAAGCAGTGTCATTGGTGAAGGTAAAATATACCTACAAGAAATGCAGGGGTTTTAGCGTATGCTCTGTGTATACAAACTCATTTAGTCATTCAGAGATTGGAAGGACAGATATTTCACTGCTGTTTTCTAAAGTAAAAGCTTTTTTTACATTAAACAGTTTTAATTTGAGATTAAACTATGAATACATACATGAGTAGCTTTATTATTGCATGAAATTGATGCAATTCAATGTAAATCAATAGCACTTTTATTTTGTGCTCATATTAAAAGGTAAAACTAAGGGGGCGGAGCCGGCCGGGAAAGAACATGGCCGCAACTAACTGAAGCTCCGGCTACATCCACTTGATATAAGCACAGCTCAGGGGGCTAAAGCATAGTAAATGGGCATGAAATAGCATGCCATAACCTCTACAACAGGGGGACCAGTGTGGAGACTGAAAGCAGCCGTATAATCGGCGGAGAAACCCAAACTGCAACGGTCCCTAGCAGAGGCCTCTCAGAAGTACCCACGTGGCGAGCAATCTCTCAGGGATAGAGAAAGACCGACAACTTGGAACGGACAGAGCAGTGCACTTACGAGGGTACCCTCAAACACCGGCTTTCAAGATAGTGATTGCGGCCGCCAGCCGGATTGCTGTCACGACGCCACAGAACCCGATACAGGGAACGAGCCGCATGGTAACGCAGGTACAGAAACAGCTCTGTAATAAACAGGAGAGAGCAGCAGCGACACCAAAAATTCAGTAAGTCGAACATCCTAACTCCATATTAGTCTATTAGCTTCATATGCAAAGAGAGAGGCCCTGCACACTGACCGCAGTACTAGTTAAAGGGGCATAAATCTAAACTACACAACACAGACGGAGGTAGTCGTCACACGCACAAGAAACTAGGCCCTGGGGATATAATCTCCGCAGAGACACATCAATATTATACTCTAAGGGATATATAGAGGAAAGGGCCGAGAACTTCAAAGAAAAGACATCGTAAGGACCCCCGCTAAGGTCAACATTATTGTTAACACTTTATGTTAATATTGCCATATGGCTACCAGAAAACAGAAGCTTGACAAGCAACTGAAAACTACAACCCCTGGTGGGAGGAAATTAAATGCATTCTTTAAGCCATTCGATAATGTAAATGCACTTTCTGTGGAAACTGCACAATTAGACATGTCAGATCTCACGGATCACGCTACTGACCAAACACCTATAACACGGGCAGACCTTACCCTATTACCCACCAAAGATGACCTAAGCACATTTATGACTCATGTCAGCAAGGCAATAAAGGACGGTTTAGCTGAAGTTAAGAGAGATGTTAATGCACTGGGCCACAGAGTATTGCATTTGGAGGAGCAAGCAGAGGAATACATCAGAACCACTGATGACATGACTATAGCACTACAACAACAGAACACAACAATATTGCAACTGCAATCCCAAGTCGAAGATCTTGATAATAGAGGCAGACGCCAAAACCTGAGAAGTAGGGGAGTGCCAGAGGAAATTACACCACCACAAATTCCATCATACTTACAAAACCTTTTCAAATTTCTACTAGGCCTAGGCAAAGATGACATGATATCTTTGGACAGAGCACACCGTGCCCTCAGACCCAAACCATCGCCATCGGCACCCCCTAGAGATATAATATTATGTTGCCACAAGTTTGCAGATAAGGAAAGAATCATGCTGGCAGCAAGGAAAAGTTCCCCGCTTAGATTCGGGGAGGACTCTCTACAGATCTTCTCAGATTTGAGCCCACTAACATTAGCAAAGAGGAAGGAAGCGAGATACCTTACATTGCATTTAACAGACTTAAATATACCCTACAGGTGGGGTTTTCCCTTTGCTATAAAAGTCATTAAGGACAATAAAACCTACACATATAAAGATCCTGAAGATCTAGAATCATTCTGCCAACAGCTTGATATCCCGCAACCCAAGTTGCCTTCAATAAAAGATCTCATCACGGATAAACCTTCACAAAAGAAAACTCCGAAAAATAATCAACAGTCAGATTGGTCAACAGTACCGAAGAGAAGAAGAAACAACACCACAGCTTCACAGGCCCAATCGGAAGCTGACTCTGAACCAACATGAAGGGAGTACTTTATTTCCTTATATATGTGACTTTCACTTGATATAACTCCCCATTTGAGTTTTGAACAAGGACTGCTGTGGGAATGTCCACCCAAGCCTAAAGACTCTAGTATTTAGCACAAAGCCCCAATAGATTGCTTAGCGACTTGCGGAGATCCCCCCCTTCTCCGCCTTCTCAGCCCTATACCCCCCCTCCAATTTATAAGCTAGCCCCCATGATCACAACAAGTACCCTAACATAATATCAAGAACGGATAGGCATAATAGATGCCTTTCTCCCCCTACTACTCTTTTCTCCCATCCCCTCTCAATGGAAATAAGGAAATCCATTCCCCTAACCCCCCATTATCGTGCCCCCCCCCCTAACTCCACGATGATAGTACATAGTACTCTACAACACCTGGAATGTTATTGTTATTGTAGTTCGATACTTTTATCATTGTTGTTTTGCTTACATGTTTTGCTTATTTATTTCAGTTTTGGAACCACCATCCACTCTTTCTCTTCTTTCTGTGTCACTTTCGGAGAACGGAAAACAGCCCTCTCACCTACAACTCTCCTTCACTTTTTTCCTATGCTGTGCTAGTAGAATATTACAACCCAAGCCACAGATGATCCTCTTGAGGGTAAGATCACAATGTGCACTAATACACATACTCCAACATGGCTGACCCAGTAGTAAACATTATATCTCAGAATGTGAAGGGCCTCAACTCACCTACGAAGAGAGCGATTGCACTACGCAGCTTAGCTAAGCATAAAAATGCAATTATATTCTTACAGGAGACACATTTCATAAGAGAGTCAGAACCTAAATTCCACTCAAAAGAATTCACAGCAAGTTATTACAGCTCAGACAAAGTTAAAAAAAACGGGGTATGCACCTTAATACATAAAAACATACAATTCCAACTTAGTAAACAGATAGCTGATACAGAAGGCAGAATACTGATCCTAACAGGTTTACTGTTCCACCAACCCGTGACGTTAGTAAATGCTTATGCCCCCAATGGCAAGAAAGCCCAATTCTTCCAGACACTACAGAACCTAGTAGTAGAAAATAAAATCGGTACGATCATTTTAGGAGGAGACTTAAACATCGCTCTAAACCCTACACTAGACGCCTCCTCTCACAGACCAACAGCCCAAACACGACCTCCTAATATAGTATACAAATTCTTAACGCATTTAGGCTTACTTGATACATGGAGATTAAAACACCCGTCACAACGCAACTACACCTTTTTTTCCTTCCCCTGGTCAGTGTACACTAGAATCGATTATATCTTCATAGATAGAAACCATCTCTCTTTACTTAAAGACGCAGACATCCAGCCAACTCCTTGGTCAGACCATTCTCAAGTTAGCGCCCAACTACAATGGCCCGATCACCCAACGACCCCCTATATTTGGAGAATGGACGACTCGTTATTACATCAACCAGACACAACTGACGCTTTGGCAGCCTCACTAAAGGAATACTTTAGTATTAACGCTACACCAGACACTTCTCCACACACGTTATGGGAGGCTCACAAAGCGGTACTCAGAGGCCATTGCATTAAACATACTTCCTATAGGAAGAAGAAGTACAACCAGACAATAGATGCCCTGACTACACAATTAGCCGGCTTGGAACTCTCCCACAAAAATTCTCCGAAAGACAGTACATTACTAAAAAGGGTGACAGATATCAGACAAGAACTCAATAAAATACTCCTGAAAGAGGCCCAGAGACGAGCATTAAATCTTAAAAAAATCTACTTTTTCGAGGGCAATAGAGCAGGTTCGCTCCTAGCCAGAGCCCTAAAAACCCAGACACTAAAAGCACAGATACATAAGTTAACAACCCCTGACAAGCGGGATATACTAGACAGTGAAGGTATAGCTAACCACTTTAAAGAATATTACGCTAAGTTATATAACCTTAGCAAAGACGACACACCCGAACACCTAGCGCAGATGCGGGCATACATTAACAAAGCAGACCTTCCTTCTTTACTTCCAGAGCAACGCAAAACACTAGAAAACCCAATAAGCCTGTTAGAGGTATTGTCTGCAATAAAGGATTTACCTACAGGTAAAAGCCCCGGGACCAGACGGTTTCACAAATATATATTATAAGACTTATAAACACATACTAGCCCCACACCTACTCAATTTATTCCACACATTGGAGACTGAGGGCTCTTTCCCGCAAGACATGTTGTCGGCACATATTTCTGTAATACCTAAACCCCAGAAAAATCCAACAGACCCCAGTAGTTACAGGCCGATATCCCTCCTAAACACGGATATAAAAATTTTAGGCAAA
Source organism: Bombina bombina (assembly GCF_027579735.1). NCBI lineage: Eukaryota > Metazoa > Chordata > Amphibia > Anura > Bombinatoridae > Bombina > Bombina bombina. The sequence continues at coordinate 950,107,860 of NC_069499.1, forward strand.
ATCCTAGCAAAAAGAATCAATGTAGTACTGCAGTCCCTAATACACACGGACCAAGTGGGATTTGTCCCGGGACGGGAGGCGAGGGACAATACAATAAGAGCTCTGACTTTAATATCATACGCAAAACATAACAAAATTCCATCAGCCCTCCTGGCGGTGGACGCCGAGAAGGCGTTTGACCGCATAAATTGGAGATTCCTTGAAGAGACACTAAAGGCGATAGGATTTGGGCCACACATGATTTTACGCATACTTAGCTTATATACTAGTCCCACTGCTAAAGTTAAGGCAAATGGAATGCTGTCAGATCCCTTCCAAATTCGAAACGGCACACGTCAGGGTTGCCCCTTGTCACCCATACTGTTTATCTTAACAATGGAGGTCTTTGCAGCCCATATTCGAAGTAACAATGAGATACACGGTGTAAAGATAGGCCCTCACGATTTTAAAATTGCATTATACGCGGACGACGTACTATTCACAATCACCGACCCACACCACACAGTACCTATGATCTTACAGGAAATTAACACCTTTGGCCGGTACTCGGGTTTCTTGATAAACCCGCAGAAATCAGAGATACTAAATGTCTCCATGACCCAGGCTGATTTCCTTAATATTTCAAACACTTGCCCAATGATTGCCCGGGACAGATCCATAAAATACTTAGGGATACATATCTCCCCCAACCACACACAACTATTTAAAGAAAATTACACCAAACTTTTATTAACAACGCAACAATATCTTCTCACTTGGTCTTTAAAACCAATTTCCTGGTGGGGACGCACACAATGCATTAAAATGACCACTTTACCCAGGATATTGTACCTACTTCAGGCGGTGCCCATAGCTCTTCCCAAATGGTACTTAGCTCAACTCCAAAGACATATAAACACCTTTATCTGGGGAAAAGGTAAACCTAGGATTAACAAATCCAACATGTACAGAGCCACAATAAATGGAGGACTGGGGCTACCAGACATAACAGTATATTATAACGCAGTCACCCTACAAAGAATCCTAGACTGGCACAGAGCAGGTGACTCGAAAGCCTGGGTATCCCTAGACTCTAACATCCTTAGAGTCCCTTCAGTGGGCGCTCTTTGCTGGGTGCCTAAATCATTACGGCCCCCACAGTGTTACGATTTAACGATTCATAAGCATGTTTTTGACTCATGGGATAACATTAATCTTCACCAGACGTATCTTACTGGAGCTCGCTCTCCTCTTTTTCCCATACCACTGAATGCTGAGATGATAGGAGGGTTAGATAAAGGACAACAGAGACTAACTGAATGGGGATACACAGTGCCATTAAAAGAATTCACGCTTCATGGGAAATTGGTGGGGAGAGAAAATCTGAGTACAGTAGCAGGGGGACGATATTCTAACTGGCTAAAATATTCTCAATTACACCATTTTATATACACCTCACCACACCAGAAAGACTTTCTGAGGGAACTGACCCCATTCGAAACTCTATGCACAAATACAACCCCGCTACGGCACTCGCTGTCCTTGACACGCAAACTTCTACAAATAGAACACACACTCACACTCCCCTCATACACAACCAAATGGCACGAGGAATTAGGATGTGATCCGAATGGGAAAGAATGGAAGAAGATCTTTCAAAACACAAAAAAGTCGTCATGCTCACCCCAAATGCTAGAACTTAATTTTAAAGTGCTAATGAGATGGTACTTAACCCCTTCACGCATACACTCCATCTACCCAGAGGCAGGCAGCAATTGTTGGAGAGGTTGCCCTACTAGAGGCCAATACTTACATATGTGGTGGGATTGTGATGTAATTAGACCACTCTGGTGCGAAATAGAAATTTTTTATAGGCAGATACTGACCGAGAAATTTGTGCTGACACCCAGAATAGCGCTATTAAATGACCTCCCCCCGTTCCCTTGCAAATTGAGACTTAGACTATTACAAATAGGCATTACAAGCGCTAAATCCATAATAGCATATCACTGGAAAACACAGCACAGGCCAACACTATTAGAATGGATTAATAAGGTCACGGACATGCTAACACTTGAGGAATATGGCTACTACAAAAGGAAACAGATTGGCACTTTTGCAGACATCAAATTTCTTTGGGAAGAATTAACTACACGATAGACTCCCTTACTTGGGTCAATAACATAGAGTACCTCCTGTCTCTACCTACCTAACCCTCTCTCCGTTTCCTCCTACTTCTCTTGCTGACACTTATTTCTGGGGATCTCTCCCCTGGAAGGAATGGTGGTTCCAAAGTTTATGGTTAAGTTTACAGTTACAAAGTTATGAATAAAAAAAAAAAAAAAAGGAAAAAACAATTTTTTGGAGCAACGAATTTACACATCCATATGTTAATTTCATCCAAGCCAACACATTTGGAGAAGATTGTAAAAGATTATATTTATGTATTTTATGTATTTGATGACATTCATTTTTTCTTCCATGTCCTGTATATTTTTCTTTTATTTGGATGACAATAAAGCTCTTTGAAAAAAAAAAAAAAAAAAAAAAAAAAAGGTAAAACTAGCTTCAGCATTCATTAAGAATTAGGATGCAGGCAGCGGCATTCGGTTCACTTGGCTGATGGATATATCAGTATGAAAGAGTAACACACGGAGATCTGTGCAAATCCTGATCTTTGTGTGTTGCTCTTTCACACTAATATATCCGGTCCCAAAAAAAACTGAATGCAGGGGCCTGCAGCCATATTTGTCATTCATTTAGCAAACAAATGGTGAATCCTGAAATTTCGTTGGCTTTTTATGCATATATTCTAACCTTAACACTTTACTTCCAGCACTATTATGCATTGAACTCAGGGCCGGACTGGGACTAAAAAGCAGCCCTGGAAAAAATTTGAACACCAGACCTATTTTCTTTTGAGTCCGTAGAATGCACACACCCCATTTGGAAAGGGGTACCAGAATGTCAGAATTCAATTTTATTAGTTTGTAAAAACATGCCAGAATGTTGTTATATAGACACCCTCTACAACCCCTTTTTATTCATGACCTCCTTTCCTAGTGTGAAAATTATTAACCATAAAGTGATCTGCACACATTGACAACCCGTCTGCCCCTGCTGCCTCGAAACTTCTTTCACTTACATCCTTCTTCGGTCTCTCACAATCCACCCTATTCCCTACCCACCATGATGGACACTCCATCAACCTAGTATTTTCCTACCTCTGTTCTGTATCTGACCTCACCTGTCGCCCTTTTCCAATTTCAGACCATCACCTGGTCACCTATAATATTAGTGCAACAGCTAAACCCACTCCTCTATCCCGCCCCCACACCTGTAGAAATCTACATGCTGTGGATCCGCTCCAATTTTCAAAAATGATTCAAGATCTCTTCCCTCACACTTCCACTATAACCTGCCCTGATCTCGCAACAGCCCACTATAACAAAACTCTCTACTCTGCACTAGACACTGGCACTCTCAGCAAACACGCTATTTGCAAAAATGCTCCCGTACTGCTGAGCATGTCTGGAGGAAAACTTACTCTGAACCTGACTTCATACACTATAAGTTTATTCTTCATTCATACACTTCTGCCCTTCACTTAGCCAAGCAAACCTACTTCTCTTCTCTTATATCTACTCTTTCATCAAACCCTAAACAACTATTCTCCACCTTTAACTCTCTCCTCTACCCTACTGCTCCACCCCCCTCATCTGTCTTTAGTGCTCAAGACCTGGCACACTACTTTTTAAACAAAACACGTTCTATCCGAAGCAACATCCCAACACCAACCTGCAATATTCCATCAACAGGCCCAGTTACTTCCTCTGCCACCCTCTGCATCTTCCATCCAGCCACTGAGAATGAAGTTTCCTCCTTACTATCTTCCTCACGCTTCACTACCTTCCCGCTCAACCCTATCCCTTCCCATCTAATACCCTCCCTATCTTCCATCCTCACTCCTGCTCTTACCCACATCTTCAACCTATCTCTCTCTACCGGCTCATTCACATCTTCTTTCAAACGCGCAAAAGTCACTCCCATACTCAAAAAACCCTCCCTCAACCCTAATTCTCCTGAAAGCTACTGCCCCATATCACTGCCACTAACATCAAAACTCCTTGAAAAACTAGTTTACAATCACCTAAACCACTTCCTGTCTGCCAACTCCTTGCTTGACCCCCTGCAATCCGGATTCCGCCCCAAACACTCAACTGAGACTGCCCTTACCAAGATTACTAATGATCTTCTCTCTGCTAAAAATACTGGCCACTACTCTATACTCATCTTACTTGACCTCTCAGCTGCCTTCAATACAGTTGACCACCCCCTCCTCCTACAGACCCTTGGCTCTTTTGGCCTCAGTGACACTGCTCTTTCCTGGATTCACTCTTATCTTTCTCTCATGTCATTTGCCGGCGACTCCTCCTCTCCAATGCCTCTGTCTGTTGGAGTACCTCAAGGATCTGTTCTAGGTCCTCTACTCTTCTCCATTTATACTTCTTCACTGGGTAAACTTATCAACAGTTATGGCTTCAAATATCACCTCTATGCTGATGACACCCAGATCTACCTCTCCACCCCTGCTCTCTCTCCCTCTGTCCTTTCTCATGTCAGTGACTGCTTATCTGGTATTTCTTCCTGGATGGCCTCTCACCACCTAAAGATTAACATGTCCAAGACTGAGCTCCTTCTTAACCCCCCCACAAGCTCTACACCGACTTGTGACTTCTCTATCCCTGTTGACGGCATCACCATTTCCCCATCGTCCCAAGTCCGCTGCCTCGGAGTTACACTTGACTAAAATCTATCCTTCGCCTCCCATATCCAATTGCTTTCTACATCCTGTCGCAACCATCTATGCAACATTTCCAAGATTCAACCTTTTCTGTGCGCTAACATCACAAAGCAAATAATCCACTCCCTTGTTATTTCCCGACTTGACTACTGCAATAACCTACTTACTGGCCTTCCTCTTTCCCGCCTCTCACCCCTTCAATCCATCCTAAATGCCTCTGCCAGGCTGATCCACCTTTCCCGTCGCTCTGTATCTGCTGCACCTCTCTGCGAGTCCCTTCATTGGCTCCCCATACACAACAGGATAAAATTCAAAATTCTCACCCTTGCATAAAAAGCACTCACCATTACCGCTCCCCTCTACCTATCCTCTCTAATCAACAAGTATACTCCAGCCCGCCCACAAAGATCCAACAATGACCTGCTCCTTGCATCTGCGACTATCACCTCCTCTCATGCTAGACTGCAGGACTTCTGTCGTGCAGCACCTATCCTCTGGAACACTCTCCCTTGTGCTGTCAGGCTTTGCCCTAATCTTTCTTCCTTGAAATGCTCTCTGAAGACTTTTCTGTTCAGGGAAGCCTACCACCCAACTCAATAATATTTCTCTTACCTAACAACATTTCCCTCATCTAACTCTGCATTAACATCTTTCTCAATCTTGCAGTCCTCATCTCCTGTTTCTCAACCTCCTACCCTTCTAGATTGTAAATTTCCACGGGAATAGGGCCCTCAATTCCTCCTGTATGTGTTTGAAATTTTGTCCTAGTCTCTTAGTAGTTTTATATTATTGTTTTATTTAAAGGAACTGTATCTATGGACAGCGCTGCGGAATATGATGGGGCTTCATAAATAAAGTATAATAATAATAATAGTGTGTCACTCTGTCTCACAGTGTGATTTTACTAGACACTTGAAATCATTCACAGCAGGGCTACTAGATGGTACATGGTCTAGGAAATAAAACTTACATGGAAATTCTTTGTGACCTTAATACATATATCTCACAGGAGAAAAGAAGAGAGGTGATACAGCTGCATCACTTACCAGCAGCACCACTCGCTTAAATTGTAGTATTGCCAGCCCCAGATGCTGCAGCCCACAGGAAATCTCCTGGAAGACCATTTCGGCCTTGGTTGCACTCAAGTGCAACACATAACCCTCCACTTGTGTTATGAGTGATAATAATGCACCCTGCACTATCCATTGAAGTATAGAGTGTGCTAAAAAATAAGATTTTCTGGTAAATCTTTTTTACCATTCACTTGTAATACTAGATTGTGCACTATTCTTAGTGAAGGGTCACAATATTGAGTACGCAACTTGCAGTACCAATTGCGCTCCACTTATAATCTAAGCCATAGACTAATAAGAATGCTGGTGTTTCATTGTATTTGAATCTGGTTTTAATGTTTACAGTCACATGTCTAATGATGTAATACTATCATAATTTATTTATAATTCAACTATCTTGTACACTGCAAGACTCGGCGAGAAAAGTGGTTGTTTAGCATATGTAGGTAATTCTTAGCTTTGCTGAGGTTCTGCTACCCTACAATTCGCTAATTCAACATTGCTGATTTATATGTTATTATTTTTTTTTTTTTAAAAGGAAGCTTTTGTTACCCTTGTTGAAAATAATGAGTTATTAAATATATTTTTAGAGAATGTTGATTATTAGAATGCCACTTTCTAAAAGCTATCAAGTCACATAATATGGTTGAAGCAGTGGTGGAATTTAGTATCTGTAAATGATAAGAGCATACATAAAAAAGAAGAAGCAGATTATGATGTGACTATGTATGCTGATGCCATGCTCCTTAGTAATAGCCACCTGAGAATGCATGCTTTGGGAGTGGGCAGACTTCTCAACTGATTGGAATCCAACGCATTCCCTTCTGTAGATCTAAAGGACATGCTGTTAAAGGACACCTGCTCATAACTTAGCTATGCCAGTTAATGTGTAATGACAGCTAGAATTTCCTTTGTGTATGATGTTATTATGAATCAGACTACCAATGGTGTCTGTTTAAATACATTTATTTGTAGTTTATCTATTTTACTGCTGTGTGGCATGGGGGTTTAGGCTCTGTGCCATCAAAGGCTGGGCACATATCTCATATTGCTGCGAGATTGACAAGGAATATGTTTTAAGCCCCCCATGTAAATTAGTGGTTCATAGATTTTAGTCCTCACGTCCCTGAGGGGAAGTTTTATCTTCGGAGCCCCTAAACTATAAGATAAACAATAAGAGAACAGAAATACAGAAATAAAGGAATCAGGCAAATGACTAATTCTTATCCTGCCTGGATATATATGTTTCATGCTCGGTCCATGCCTTACATGATATGTGTTAATATAGTAGTGAATATTTTATAATTTTATAATTTCTAAAATGCACTTCCCAGCCATGCTAGCAAATCTATATGTCTGGTCCCTCTTATTAAAATTTTGGGCACAATGTCCAAGTAGTTGTACATGTAACATTAGCTGCCCATAACCCTCTTCAGTTCATAGGTTAAAGGGATACTAAAGTTATAATTAACCTTTCATGATTGAGATAGAGTGTGCAAATTTAAGACTAAGTGCTAATTGCATTCTCTTTTTATTATGCCCTTGTTGATTATGCAATTTTAAATTGATTCCATCCTTCTTTTCACAACACAATCAGGATCCAAAGACTTCCTGATCGCCCACAGACAGACTATGAACAGAAGTGCTGCAGCAGTGCAGGACTGGAACAGAAAACACAAATAAAAAAAAGATATATAGGGAGTAATGGATGTAATAGACAGGGATACCTATACCACATTCTTTTATATATGTTCCTTGTCACTCCAAGATTCTACCCTTGGAATCTTAGACTGAGAGCTGCATTTAAAAAGTACCATGATATTCTCATGACAAATGCAATTAAAAATATCATAAATAGAACAAAGCTTCTCACAGTGTAAATTGTGAGGATTGAGAATCAGCGCCACACCCTAGAAAAGGGCTCAAAGGTTTATAGTTTTGTCTGTTCCTAGCTACAGGACTATGATGTCAGTAAAACATTCCATAAGGAGGAAATATGCCTGTCTAGCACATTGGAAACTTTGGATCTAAAAATTTCATAAATATGTTTTGGAAAGAGCATTGGGAATCATTTTGTCAACGCTGTAAAATAACATTGGCACCACAGGAATTGAAGGTGTGTCCTCATTACAGCATGTTCTATTCATTTTCCTTGAAAAGCGGAGGACCTTTGACCCATTTAATCTCTTTTCCATCTGATGAAAGGATAGGAAGTGATTCCATCCCATATGTCATTAATAAGTAATGTTATATGTAGTCAATAAACTGTGCAATATTCCAGCGTTCAGCTTTAAAAAAGGGCCGCAATGCAGTTTACACAAGGGAATGAACTAAGCCCAAAGAAACAGACATTTTTGACTTCTGTAGAGAAATTAGAGGACATATTTTCTTAAAATTTCCTGGTCCACCTTGGCAGAAGAGCTGTTGCTGATAACATTTATGATAAAGACAGCATAAACGTATCTTAGAACATTTTAAAGAATGAGTTTCAGTCACGTGGTATAAAGTTTAAAAGAAAATTAGACCACACTGTGTAAAAGTGCACCTACCAATGATCATGCTCAAGTGCAGAGTATTCCTCTGCTCTTCTTTAAGTGTGTTTATTAATTATTGTAGTGCTTGTTAAGTACATAGACAAATGCAACCTACCCTTATATTAGATGTTAGTATATGAAAAGTACTGAACCCCATTAATATATTGAACTTTTCATAGCACTGCATAATATTGGTAATTTATAAGTAGCAGCAGGGCCAGTTTAAGACATCTGACTGGTTCCATCAATTACATGAAGTCCCTACTTTCTGTCCACTACAATCTAAACTCAAACATAGTCATAGAGTAACCTGTTAAATGCTGCCTGGATCCTGTGGCTCCATCTGGTCCAGTTATAAGACCAGTTCTGAGTAACGGATAATAATAATAATAAAAAAATGCTCCAAAAAATTAAAGTAACTGTTCATGATTGGGGACAATAATATATCCTGATGTGCAGTGGGTCTGATGTTTCTATGGTTTCTCATATTTGTTCAGCCTTTGAGTGCTTTGGAGCTCTTGTACTATACATAGAGGTAAAACAGAAGTGCAGAAACCATTGCACACAAGCAATTTGTTTGAAAATTATGAGCAACAGGGGGATGGTGCATGAAGCCGCTTCTTATACATTTAGATTAGGTTTAATGGCATGGCTATAAAATCCCTGGGCTAGTTTTATAAATACTCTAATAAAATATTAAAACATTATTCTCTAAAAACAATGAAGTGACAAAAATGGTTTGTTCATCTTAGTAATATAGGCCATATATGTGTTCTTAAACTGAACAGATGATGCGCAAAATATTATAAAAACAGAATAGTTATAAACTTTCAGCGCTCAGGGCTCTGGCTCTCATCTCTGGCGTTTCTTCAGCGTCGACACTTGTAAAAGGGGCTGGCCATGTGAACATTGCAGGCGGTAAATACAGATGATCTCCGCACTCAACCATCAAGGATATTTATATGTGTTAAGAGGAATTGTACACAGGAAGAAGATTGTACTAAACATCTTAGGGAGAAAGGCAATAGGCTAAAAGATAGAGGTTACACACAACAGATATTGGAGTTAAATCTGAAAAAGTTAGACAGTCTCCCAAGAAATTCCCTTCTGGATTATAAAAAGAAAAATGACAATAAGGATAGGAGTAAAAACTTTAAAGGTAGAGATAAACTCTACTTTGTAACAGGTTATAGTATAGACTATTACAAGGTCTGTGGAATAATAAAACAGTGTTTACCAATTTTACGTGAAGATCCTATTCTTAAAGAACTATTAAAAGATGGTTGTAATTTTGTATCTAAAAAGGCAAAATCAATAGAAAATATACTATCACCGTCTTTGTTACCTAAAATTGAGGCAAGTCATAATTGGTTAACCAGAAAGAAAGGTTGCTACAAGTGTAGAGCTAAGATCTGTAAAACATGTAATTATGTAAAAGAGGGAGATACATTTGTTTCCACTGCTACAGGGAAGGTGTATAATATTAAGTACCATATTAATTGTAACACTACTCATGTAGTTTATCTTCTTACTTGCAAAGCATGTGGCAAACAGTATACAGGGCATACTAAAAGGTCTATGAAGGATCGTTTTTTACAGCATTTGAGATCAATAGAAGATCCTGATACCAATACCCCAGTGGGGAGACATTTCAGAGACCGTCATAGCTCTGATGCCAGTTTACTTTATGTACAAGGTATTGATTTTATACCTAAACCTACCAGAGGGGGAGATAGGGAAAGATTGTTAGACCAAAGTGAAGTTTATTGGACTTTTAATCTCAACACTAGAATTCCACTTGGTCCTAACTTCCATATGGATACCAACCTTTTCTATTTAATTCCATATATAGGTTATTTGCCAATCTGGTTGATAATGCAATTGTTTAATAATATGTGTGGTAATAATTTATTTATGCAATATTTTATCTACAGTCTTGATTCTGAATCAATGTTACTTTATATGCAATATTGCGGTACTATGCTTGTAACTATACTATACTTTATATATATATATATATTATGATTGAATAGTGTATATACCATAAAATGATAAGCGTACATTTAGGATTCAGAAACAATTATATGTATAGATTTTCTTAAATGCATAGTACATAGGACTTTCCAAAGGTGTTTATTTGATATTGTATATTTAAGGGTTAACGGAAATGGTACACTGGTATAAAGGTGTTCACTTTGAGAGAATAGCACACAGCTGGTGATCAAGGGCTGGGAGGAGCCCAAAACGCGTACAGCAGTTTGCTACCTGTAGTGATTTTTACATGAAGTACTTTTTGTGGATCCTGTATTTTTAAATGTACGAATAAATTTTGGAGTTTTATACTATGGAGTCTGGATATCCTTGATGGTTGAGTGCGGAGATCATATGTATTTCAAAATATTATAAAAGGTATCATGTATAGAAGTAGACTAAGAGCCGATGATCTAAACCTCGCACTTTCAGACTTTTTTTTTTTCGTCGACTCTTGCAGGGGCTGCCCTGGTGGAATTTTTATAAAAAAGGGACAGTACCTATGGTGGTGAGATGTCTCCTATTGAAAGTAATGGAGCTTGCTGGAAAGGGAAACTTCACACTGAGGAACAACGTTAACAGTGAGCAGGAGGCGCACTTTAAAAATTAAATCCTAACAGAGGTAACATTAAGCTGCTTTCTGCATATAGCATCTTACAATTGCATATATTTTCGTCTGCATGTTTGTCTATTAGAGTTAAAAGTATTTTGAGTGTTTTGAGAAAAGCTTGCTACCTTTTAGTTGGCAAGAAAAAACAGCGAGATTTGCAGTGCGAAAATCTTTACAGAATTACGATTTCACATATGCCCATGAAGCGCCCATGTTCAGTCCATTTTACGAAAAAACAACAATTGCGCTTATATTTTGTACTTTTAAAGTGAATATAAATTTTGTTGCTTAAAGGGACACTAAACCCAAATTTTTTCTTTCGTGATTCCGATAGAGCATGCAATTTTAAGCAACTTTCTAATTTACTCCTATTATCAAATTTTCTTCATTCTCTTGGTATCTTTATTTGAAATGCAAGAATGTAAGTTTAGATGCCGGCCCATTTTTGGTGAATAACCTGGGTTATTCTTGCTGATTGGTGGATAAATTCATCCACCAATAAAAAAAGTGCTGTCCAGAGTTCTGAACAAAAAAAAGAAGCTTAGATGCCTTCTTTTTCAAATAAAGATAACAAGTGAATGAAGAAAAATTGATAATAGGAGTAAATTAGAAAGTTGCTTAAAATTGCATGCTCTATCTGAATAACGAAAGAAAAATTTTTTGGGTTCAGTGTCCCTTTAAGTGCCCGTTTTTTTAAAATTTTGATTAAAAACAGGGGCACTTTAATTCATCAAAATTTACATTTCACTCCTGTTGTGAAAAAAAACTTACCTTTTAATCTTCACAGCAGCTCCAGCTTCCTCCAGTCGTCGCAAGCCATTTCTGATGTCAGAAATGATAGATAGGTCATCCTCTAATCACAGCTTCCCCCCCCCCCCCCCCCGGGGGAATCAGTGTCTGATTCAACGCCGTGATTGGAGGAATCCGGATTTCTCATTTTAGACCCAGGAAGAGGCTTTGCAACGGGTGAAGGAAGCTGGAGCTGCTGTCAAGATTAAAAGGTAAGTTTTTTTTTCACAACAGGAGTGAAAAACCGGCACTTTAGCATCAACATTTACATTCACTTTAAGTACAAATGTCTTACTTTTTTTTTTTTGCACATCCAGAATATTTAAATTACAATTTACGCTGTGCATAGTTAATACGATTTATTCCTGTGTAATTTACATACAAATTTTAAATTTTTTATATAATATTATTTTTGGTGAACAATTTTGTTACGTTTTTTTATGCACCTTGACAATACAATTTTCCCTGCTTATTTTTGAGGGAATGGTTCAATTATTCATTTTGTATGATGTTTAAAATAAAAAATTTATTGTGCACTTTTCATACAAAAATGCAGTATACGGCCCTTAGTGAGACACCCTGTTTTAAGGGTAAAAAGTGGCTTTAGATCATTCACCAGGGAAATAGAAGGACTGGTGAGCATTGTTTAAAGGGACAGTCTACACCAGAATTTTTATTGTTTTAAAAGATAGATAATCCCTTTATTACTCATTTCCCAGTTTTGCATAACCAACACAGTTATAATAATATACTTTTAATCTCTGTGATTATCTTGTATCTAAGCCTCTGCAAACTGCCCCTTTTTTCAGTTCGTTTGACAGATTTGCAGTCTAGCCAATAAGTGCCTGCTCCCAGATAACTTCTCGTGCATGAGCACAGTGTTATCTATATGAAATACGTGAACTAACACCCTCTAGTGGTGAAAAACTGTTAAAATGCAATCTGAAAGAGGTGGGCTTCAAGGTCTAAGAAATTAGCATATGAACCTCCTAGGTTAAGCTTTCAACTAAGAATACCAAGAGAACAAAGCAAAATTGGTGATAAAAGTAAATTGGAAAATTGTTTAAAATTACTTGCTCTATCTGAATCATGAAAGTTTATTTTGGCCTAGACTGTCCCTTTAATAATCTCACCAGCCCACAGATCTATAGATTATCGGGCCCTTAGAAAGATGATTAGGAACCATTTTGTCAGTTCAACAAGATAAAAAACACATATAATACAACTTGTTTTTTTATTCTTTGTATCAGTCACCTGCATTCCAATTTATTTAAATTTCCATGTTAAAATATTGTGTAGCTGCGCAGCGATTTTTCCACTTGATTTTGTAAGATATTTCTATCTAGTTGAGGAGCCATTGCTTTACTTAGCAAACAATAACAGAGGTCAAATTAGTTAAAAACACCAAAAAAAAAAAAAAACTAGAAGAAACAAGGGTATCACAGGTTTTTGGAGGGAATTTTCACCGACTTTACAAGAACCAAGCTAATTAGTTCATTATTGGTTGATGATGTGTGCATATAAAAATTAACAATAAAAAACAAATTGTGCAGACATGAAAGGGACACCACTTCATTTTGTATAAAAAAATGTGGTTTGTCCCATTTGCTTTATCTGATGTGGAAGGGCATTCCAGTAAAGTGAATGGTGCAGTTAAGAAGGTTATGATATGACAACCATCCTGCAATGATGTTTTAAAAAACAAAAAAAACAAAACTGCAGTAGCAGAGGGGCAGTCTAAGAGAAAAAGGTTAAATGCTTTGGTGTACAGAATGGAGTCCTTAATAATTGTGCTTATATATGGCACAATAATGAAAAAAAATATTTTTTTCATTCCTTTGGAATCCTTTGTTAAAAAACAGTTTACCTAGAATGGCTCACGAGTAGCAATGAACTAATGGGAGCTAGCTGGAATTTGGTGGCTACAAACACATGACTAGATGTCTTCAGCTAGACCCCAGTAGTACATGCCTTCTCTGAAGCTGGCGTTGCAGGGGTTAAACACATAATTACATGCAAGCAATAGTGCAATAATAAAATGCTCTTCTATATGACAGCACTTTTTTGTTGCACTTTAATTTCCCTTTAAATCTACATAATGTATAACCAGATATAAGCAGGTTTACTAGTTCAAACTTTGCCTTTGTGACTTAAATAAATTGGAAACCTCCAAGACCCACCGTATGAAAGGTAATTTTTTTTTTTTTTTTTTAATAAACAATAACACATCTTTATGCACAACATATAAATACCCCTTTAACAGGCCATCGAAAAGGCCTAGACAGCCCCAAGACCACTTCTTTTAAATCCCATAATATATTTGTATAGAGGCTAATGGAAGCCCTATCTGCAGATCAAAGTCACATAACTGTACTGAAAGCCCCTTTTTTATATGTGGATATATTTACTATAAAGTTTAGAATTGAAAAAAAAAAACGTGTTATTGTGTTATTCAAATTTTAAATAAAAAAAACTGCAGAATAGCTCAGTACAGGGTTGAAAATGTTTCAGAAGTGAAAGGGTTAAGGAGTCTAGGACAAGCACAATATTAACACAAAAGTATGTCCTTTTATGTATGTGTTCAATCATTGCTGCCACTAAATATAGAATGTTTTTCATTTTTTTAACAACTCAGACATAGATTACCACTTCTAAAGGGCTTTATTCTCAGTAGATGTATGCATATCAATACTATTGATATCCATGCTGATTTACCAATACATCAGGCACTGTCCATCCAACAAATTAACTACAGTCTCCTCCCATATTATTTACCAGCTTGTGCAATTTCTTTCCATCTTGTTACTTTTCCAGATTGATTTCATTAATCACATGTGCCATTTACTTTGTCAATGTTTAATTGCTCTAATCAGTTAATTAAATGCTCTGCTGCAATCATAAAGCATTTTGACAATTATCTCTGAGAGTTATTTCCCTTATTTATTTTGTCATGAACAATTTCTTTACTGTAGGGACAAGCAAATTATTGATAATTCATGTGACTGAAAAATACACTCTAGAAGCATATAATTTAATCAAAAAGTGAGCAACATACGTTGCCAAATGTAGCAAAGTTCAAAATTATTCTGTGTGCTTAAGGGAGGCTGTCACCTTCGCGACATGCAGTGTTGTGGAGAAAAAATAGATGTATGTTTTAAATACAGTCCCCAAGAAACAAAACAACGTATTTCTCATTAGTTGCAGCACTGGTCTTAACATGCAGGCATAGTGTCATATCCAAGAGAAACAATTGCGGTAAAGGTAAGCCTTCAAATCCAGCCGGATACTCAGACACAAACAGTGTTAACTGCATACACATTCAAGTGGCCTGACTGCGTTTAGGATATTCTCACAGTCCCAACCCGGCCGCTACTGTATCAACAACAGCAATGTAGCTCAAAGCCAGGTGAAAAGTACCTTATTTCCGGAAAGGAGTATATATAGTCAGGCCACACAAGCAGTTATATAGACACGTTGCCATGTATGTATATATATGTACTCACGGTACCAAAGATCCACGGTTTGCTGGGAAATGCTGTATTCAAAAAGCCGGGTACAATCCCTGTAGATATATTCCGGTTCACACTGCTCAGCCTCTCACTGCTGC
The DNA here is from genome assembly GCF_027579735.1 of Bombina bombina. Lineage (NCBI taxonomy): Eukaryota > Metazoa > Chordata > Amphibia > Anura > Bombinatoridae > Bombina > Bombina bombina. Next base: position 950,123,287 of record NC_069499.1, read on the forward strand.
ACACACCTCCTCCAATACTGTGTAGTCATCAGGGCCAGCTGAAGCCCGTGTCAGCCTGGACGTGCTTGCGGAAGTGGAATCCCTGTATTCCACAGTAAAATGTAAAAAAGAGATAATCCAATACTCGTCCACGGCAAGAGATAAAGTCACTCAGATTCGAAGTAAAAAAGATAAAAAGTAAATCTTTATTATGGACACTCCATGGGATAAAACATGCACACAAAAAAATGAACTCAGCTAAGAGAACAAGAAGTGAAGTCTGACCGGTTTCGGCTCAGTGTGGCCGTAGTCATAGACACATAGCAGGTGTTCAGAATGAGCACCTGATATACCTGTTAACCACTCCCCTTAGGGGAGGGGTATAGGAACATGATTAAAAACAAACACATTACTCAAAGCTGTTGAGAAAAGGGATACATTATCATATATATATGTGTACAAAAGCTAACAATGGGCATAAGAATAAGATCTACGAACAATACTGTAAATATAGCAGTTAAGACAGATAGTTATAACTAATATTGCAGAATCACTTTTTAGCACGTATGTGCATATATGTTTAAATCTACATATAGGTTAAACAAAAAACCATACCAAGGACTAATAACTTTTACAATATTGTAGATAAGCTGTTAAGATAAATAGTCATAATTATAATTTGTAATGCAAAAACACCAATTGAACACATATGTGCCTAAAAATATAGATCTATATATAGGTTAGGTAGAAGACTATGGAAAAAGGACCATAAATAGTTTAAATCTGTAATGCAAAAACACCAATTTAACACCTATGAGCTTATGAATTTAAATCTACATATAGGTCAGGTAGAAGACCATAATAGAAAAAGGACCTAGTGAGAACAAAGAGAATAATAATGTTGAACTAATTTTTAATGTTTATCTTATTATTAATATAGGGAAATGGAGAGAAATATAGATGGTGTACTGAATGTAAATTAAACCATCTCCCTGTATTGACCAGTAGTTACCTCAAACCCAGATTACCTCTGGTGAGCTACTAATAATCCATATTATTGATCTCATTAAAGTAAAGGCATGTAAGGATCAATGTACCCACATGTTTTAGTCTGATAACGACATAAAGTAAGCACTATCTATGCCAATAATTTATTATGTCAAATTCAGAGTTAAAACCCCCAGGTACCAGGCAATCAAGCCTGTGTATCCAATAAATCTCTTGTCTGGAAAGGATGTGAAATTTATCACCCCCCCTTGGTGGTCTAGACACTAACTCAATAGCCTGCCACCTGAGGGTTCCAACATCTCCCAAATGAACTTCCAAGAAATGTCTGGACAAAGCTGAAACAGCCCTCTCCTGGGAGATATAAGAAAGGTGTTCCCTGATTCGTTTGCCCACGGGCCTAGTGGTTCTGCCCACATATTGTTTGTTACACTGGGTGCACTCAATTAAATATATGACAAATTTGCTGCCACATTTAATGCAACCCCTAGTGTCAAAAACTTCTGATGTTCGTGCTGAGGTGAAGGTTTTGGAAACAAACATGTGGTCACATGACTTGCATGCCTTTTTGCCACATTTGTAAGTTCCTTTGACCCTCAGCCAGGAACTACCACTATCTTGCTGGGGCAACATACTAGGGGACAGAATGTTTCCCAGCGTCAAATTACGTTTATAGATGAAATTGCAGCCATCATCCATAATTTTACGTAGTACTGTATCCCCACGAAGGATAGGCAAATTCTTCTCTATTACCTTACAGACTTTATTAAACTGATTGGAAAAAGCCGTCACTAAAGTGGGTTTAATTTTTGTAGAGGGTGGATTCGATAATTTACTGTCTCTTTGGCGTCCATGGACACTTGTCCTGTCCATCACTGAGACTTCCGAGAAGGTCTTATTAACCAATCTTTTGGGGTAACCCCTTGCCATCAGCCTGGATTTCAATTCTTCACTCTCCTCTAGAAAGTCCTCTCTCCGGGAACAATTTCTTTTTAAACGCATGAACTGGCCTTTTGCAATGCCTTTAAAAACATGCCTGGGGTGACTGCTTTTCGCATGCAGCAGCGTGTTCCCGGAGATAGGTTTTCTATAGAGAGTAGAGAATACTCCCCTGGTGTCAACATCAGATTTCAATGTTACATCCAAATAGTTGATACTAGTCTGGTTCCACTCAAAGGTGAATCTCAGACCTACATTGTTGGCATTAAACATCTCAACTAATTTGTTTACTTGATCTTGATTACCTGACCAGATAACCAGCAGGTCATCAATAAAGCGTAGGTATTTGATAATGTATTTAGTGTTATCTCTATTACCCCCAAAGACATGGAACCGCTCCCACCAACCCATGAACAGGTTGGCATAGGAGGGGGCAAACTTAGCCCCCATAGCGGTTCCACGCCTCTGAAGGTAATACTTGCTCTCAAACATAAAGAAATTGTGCTTGAGTAAAAAGTCAACCGCTCTCAGTACAAAATCCCTATATTGAATGGATAAATCAATCTCCTTTCTTAGGAAATATGATATTGCTTGTAGACCATACTCATGGGGTATGGAGGAGTACAGGGACACCACATCAATGGTGATTCAACTATACCCCTCCTCCCAAGAGACATCCTCTAGCCTAGAGAGCACATGGGTAGTATCTCTTACAAAACTTGGCAATTTCTGGACCAACGGTTGAAGAAATTGGTCCACCCACTTGGACAGCGGCTCCAATAGGGAGCCAATTCCTGCCACTATGGGCCTTCCCTGTACATCCACCAGGCTTTTATGGACCTTTGGCAGATGGTGGAAGATGGGCATTACAGGACAGTCTACCAGTAGACAATCATATGTCTGTTCATCAATAATGCCCATCTCCACCCCATCATCCAATAGGTCCCTTAGAATAGCCTTATACTGTGTTGTGGGATCCCTAGATAGTCCCATGTAGGCTTCAGGATCCTCTAATTGTCTCAATGCCTCTTTAATGTAGATATCTTTGTCGAGCAACAGCTTTGAGTAATGTGTTTGTTTTTAATCATGTTCCTATACCCCTCCCCTAAGGGGAGTGGTTAACAGGTATATCAGGTGCTCATTCTGAACACCTGCTATGTGTCTATGACTACGGCCACACTGAGCCGAAACCGGTCAGACTTCACTTCTTGTTCTCTTAGCTGAGTTCATTTTTTTGTGTGCATGTTTTATCCCATGGAGTGTCCATAATAAAGATTTACTTTTTATCTTTTTTACTTCGAATCTGAGTGACTTTATCTCTTGCCGTGGACGAGTATTGGATTATCTCTTTTTTACAAGCATATAATTTATTCATATTTATATTTATATATGAATATGAAGTATATGCTATTTAAGTGTTGAACATTGTCAAAAATGTGTATTTTTTAAAAATCTTTAATTCACTAAACTTTTAGAGCTAAATCAACATTTGTATTATCCTTTTTCTTAAAAAAATTTTTTCACAAACTAAAAAGATGCACCACTCACAAGAAGTTTATACCTAAGTAAAAGAAATATATGAAACACTTATGATTTACACCTATAATAAAGATATAAGAATGGCAACAAAATGGCTGACCTAAGCAATGCCTATTGCCTCTGTAGAACCTACAAAGGCCTCATATCCCCTAAATGATAACCTAAATAACGGCTAGATTATGAGTTTTGTGGTATGAGGGGTGCGGTAATAACTTGCACGTTATTGTCACCGCTTACTTTCCTACAGCGCTGGTATTACGGGTTTTCATAAACCCAGCGTTATCAGGCAAGAAGTGAGTGTAGATCAAAATTGAGCTCCATACCGCACTCCAATACCAGCGCTGCTGAAAGCTGCGGTGAGCTGGTTTTACGTGCTCGTGTACGATTTCCCCATAGACATCAATGGGGAGATCCGGCTGAAAAAAAGTCTAACACCTGCAAAAAAGCAGCATAAAGCTCCGTAACGCAGCCTCCTTGATTCCTATGGGGAAACAAAATTTATGTTCACACCTAAAACCCTAACATGAACCCTGAGTCTAAACACCCCTAATCTTACACTTATTAACCCCTAATCTGCCAACCCCGACATCATGACACCTACATTATACTTATTAACCCCTAATCTGCCGCTCCGGACATCGCCACCACTATAATAAACATATTAACCCCTAAACCGCCGCACTCCCGCATCACAAACACTAGTTAAATATTATTAACCCCTAATCTGCCACCCCTAACATCGCCACTACCTACCTTCATTTATTAACCCCTAATCTGCCGCTCCCAACGTCGTCGCCGTCACTATACTAAATTTGCTAACCTCTAAACCTAACTTTAATATAATTAAAATAAATCTAAAAAAACCTACTATCATTACCTAAATAATTCCTATTTAAAACTAAATACCTACCTGTAAGATAAACCCTAAGATAGCTACAATATAACTAATAGTTGCATTGTAGCTAGCTTAAGGTTTATTTTTATTTTACAGGCAAGTTTGTATTTATTTTAACTAGGTAAAATAGTAACTAAATAGTTATTAACTATTTACTAACTACCTAGTTAAAATAAATACAAATTTACCTGTAAAATAAAACCTAACCTGTCTTACACTAACACCCAACATTACACTACAATTAAATAAATTAAATTAATTAAATACAATTACCTAAATTACAAAAAAACACTAAATTACACAAAATAAAAAAAGAAATGATCAGATATTTAAACTAATTACACCTAATCTAATAGCCCTATCAAAATAAAAAAATCCCCCCCAAAATAAAAAAAACCCTAGCCTAAACTAAACTACCAATAGTTCTTAAAAGGGCCTTTTGCGGGGAATTGCCCCAAAGAACTCAGCTCTTTTACCTGTAAAAAAAATACAAACAACCCCCCAACAGTAAAACCCACGACCCACACAACCAATCCCCCAAATAAAATCATAACTAAAAAAACCTAAGCTCCCATTGCCCTGAAAAGGGCATTTTTATGGGCATTGCCCTTAAAAGGGCATTTAGCTCTTTTTTAGCCCAAAAGCCCTAATCTAAAAATAAAACCCACCCAAAAAACCCTTAAAAAAACCTAACACTAACCCCCGAAGATCTACTTACAGTTTTGAAGACCGGACATCCATCCTCAACGAAGCCGGGAGAAGTCTTCATCCAAGCGGCAAGAAGTGCTCAACGAAGTCGGGAGAAGTCTTCATCCAACCCGGCAGAAATGTTCCTCCAGACGGAAGAAGTCTTCATCCAGACGGCATCTTCTATCTTCATCCATCCGGCGCGGAGCAGGTCTATCTTCAAGACATGCAGCGTGGAGCATCCTCTTCTTCCGACGACTAACGACGAATGAATGTTCCTTTAAATGACGTCATCCAAGATGGCGTCCCTTGAATTCCGATTGGCTGATAGAATTCTATCAGCCAATCGGAATTCAAGGTGAAAAAATCCTATTGGCTGATCCAATCAGCCAATAGGATTGAGCTCGCATTCTATTGGCTGTTCCGATCAGCCAATAGAATGTAAGCTCAATCCTATTGGCTGATCGGATCCGCCAATAGGATTGAAGCTCAACCCTTTTCCCTGATTGCATCAGCCAATAGGATTTTTTCACCTTTAATTCCGATTGGCTGATAGAATTCTATCAGCCAATCGTAATTCAAGGGACGTCATCTTGGATGACGTCATTTAAAGGAACCTTCAATCGTCATTAGTCATCGGAAGAAGAGGATGCTCCGCGCTGGATGTCTTGAAGATGGAGCCGCTCCCCGCCGGATGAAGATAGAAGATGACGTCTGGATGAAGACTTCTGCCTGTCTGGAGTACCACTTCTGCTGTCTTGGATAAAGACTTATCCTGGCTTCATTGAGGACTTCTTGCCACTTGGATGAAGACTTCTCCCAGCGTCGTTGAGGATGGATGTCGGGTCTTCAAAACTGTAAGTGGATCTTCGGGGGTTAGTGTTAGGTTTTTTAAGGTTTTTTTGGGTGGATTTTATTTTTAGATTAGGGCTTTTAGGCTGAAAAAGAGCTTAATTCCCTTTTAAGGGCAATGCCCATGCAAATGCCCTTTTCAGGGCAATGGGGAGCTTAGATTTTTTTTGTTAGGATTTTATTTGGGGGGTTGGTTGTGTGAGTGGTGGGTTTTACTGTTGGGGGGTTGTTTGTATCTTTTTTTACAGGTAAGAGAGCTGATTTCTTTGGGGCAATGCCCCGTAAAAGGCCCTTTTAAGGGATATTGGTAGTTTAGGCTAGGGTTTTTTTTTATTTGGGGGGGGCTTTTTTTATTTTGATAGGGCTATTATATTATTTGTAATTAGTTTAAATATCTGATCATTTCTTTTTTTATTTTGGGTAATTTAGTGTTTGTTTTTTTGTAATTTAGATAATTGTATTTAATTAATTTAATTTATTTAATTGTAGTGTAATGTTAGGTGTTAGTGTAACTCAGGTTAGGTTTTATTTTACAGGTAAATTTGTATTTATTTTAACTAGGTAGTTAGTAAATAGTTAATAACTATTTAGTAATTATTCTACCTAGTAAAAATAAATACAAACTTACTTGTAAAATAAAAATAAAACCTAAGCTAGCTACAATGTAACTATTAGTTATATTTTAGCTAGCTTAGGGTTTATCTTACAGGTAAGTATTTAGTTTTAAATAGGAATAATTTAGGTAATGATAGGAATTTTTATTTAGATTTATTTTAATTATATTTAAGTTAGGGGGTGTTAGGGTTAAGGTTAGACTTAGGTTTAGGGGTTAATAAATTTAGTATAGTGGCAGCAACGTTGGGGGCGGCAGATTAGAGGTTAATAAATGTAGGTAGGTGGCGGGGATGTTAGGGCCGGCAGATTAGGGGTTAATAATATTTAACTAGTGTTTGCGAGGCGGGAGTGCGGCGGTTTAGGGGTTAATATGTTTATTATAGTGGCGGCGATGTCCGGAGCGGCATATTAGGGGTTAATAATTTTATTTTTGTGTTTGTGATGTGGGAGGGCCTCGGTTTAGGCGTTAATAGGTAGTTTATGGGTGTTAGTGTAATTTTTAGCACTTTAGTTATGAGTTTTATACTACAGCTTTGTAGTGTAAAACTCATAACTACTGACATTAGATTGCATTACGAATCTTGTGGGATAGGCTGTACCGCTCACTTTTTGGCCTCCCAGAAAAAGCTTGTAATACCGGCGATATGGAAGTTCCATTGAAGAAAGACTTTACGCAAATTGAGTAAGTTCATTTGAGGAACGGACGAAAAAGTGTGCAGTGCCCCTAAACCTGCAAGACTCGTAATACCAGCGGGAGTGAAAAAGCAGCGTTATAACCCATAACGCTGCTTTTTCACTCATAACGCAAAACTCGTAATCTAGCCATAAGTGTTCATGAAAAAATCTCTCAACAATAGGTAAGGGCCAACATACTTAAAGGGAAAGTAAACTCAAAATTGAATTCTCCATAAAATGTTTAACCCCTTAGCGATGGCCGCCGTACATGGTAAGGTAGCCATTGTTGAGTCTTTAAGGGTGAGCAATATCTGTAGCTTGTATGGCATCAATGAGATTTCACTATTTCTGCATACCTCACCAGTAAGACATCTCAGAAATAGCACTATGAACTTAACCATGGGTTCCATTACATGAGATACATGTGGAGATCAGGGTGTATCTCATGCTGTGGCTGGATGCCTGCATGTAAAGCTATCCAGCAACAGTGCAGTAAAAGTCAAGTATGGCTGTTACTGTGTATACAATCGAGCCATTCCCAATAATTGTATACATGTATGCAACCTAGATACTAGTGTACTGTAATATATGCTGGTATCAGTCTCACTGGGCTATCACTGGATGTCTCAGCTTCACTGTATTAGTGCAGGCAGCAGAGGAGACAACATGGCTTCACTTCACTAGTGCAGGGCAGGGCAGCAGAGGAGCCAACACAGCATCAATTTTTTAGTGCAGGGCAGCAGAGGAGACATCACAGCTTCGCTGTATTAGTGCAGGGCAGCAGAGAAGACAACACTGCTTCACTTCATTAGTGTAGGAGAGGAGACAACACAACTTCACTTCATTAGTGCAGGGCAGCAGAGGAGACAACACAGATTCACTATGTTAGTGCAGGGCAGCAGAGAAGACAACACTGCTTCACTTCATTAGTGCAGCAGAGGAGACAACACAGCTTCACTTAATTAGTGCAGGGCAGCAGAGGAGACAATACAGCTTCACTTCATTAGTGTAGGAGAGGAGACAACACAACTTCACTTCATTAGTGCAGGGCAGCAGAGGAGACAACACAGATTCACTACGTTAGTGCAGGGCAGCAGAGAAGATAACCCAGCTTCACTTCATTAGTGCAGCAGAGGAGACAACACAGCTTCACTTAATTAGTGCAGGGCAGCATAGGAGACAATACAGCTTCACTTCATTACTGTAGGAGAGGAGACAACACAACTTCACTTCATTAGTGCAGGGCAGCAGAGGAGACAACACAGATTCACTACGTTAGTGCAGGGCAGCAGAGAAGATAACCCAGCTTCACTTCATTAGTGCAGCAGAGGAGACAACACAGCTTCACTTAATTAGTGCAGGGCAGCAGAGGAGACAACACCACTTCACTTCATTACTGTAGGAGAGGAGACAACACAACTTCACTTCATTAGTGCAGGGCAGCAGAGGAGACAACACAGATTCACTACGTTAGTGCAGGGCAGCAGAGAAGATAACCCAGCTTCACTTCATTAGTGCAGCAGAGGAGACAACACAGCTTCACTTAATTAGTGCAGGGCAGCAGAGGAGACAACACCACTTCACTTCATTACTGTAGGAGAGGAGACAACACAACTTCACTTCATTAGTGCAGGGCAGCAGAGGAGACAACACAGATTCACTACGTTAGTGCAGGGCAGCAGAGGAGACAACACAGATTCACTATGTTAGTGCAGGACAGCAGAAAATACAACACAGATTCACTACATTAGTGCAGGAGAGCAGAGAAGACAACACAGCTTCCCTTCCTTAGTGCAGGGCTGCAGAGGAGACAACACAGATTCACTTCATTAGTGCAGGGCTGCAGAGGAGACAACACAGCTTCACTAAGTTAGTGCAGGATAGCAGAGGAGACAACACAGCTTCATTTCCTTAGTGCAGGGCAGCAGAGGAGACAACACAACCTCACTTCATTAGTGCAGGGCAGCACAGAAGATAACACGGCTTCACTTCATTAGTGCAGCAGAGGAGACAACACAGCTTCACTAAGTTAGTGCAGGATAGCAGAGGAGACAACACAGCTTCACTTCATTAGTGCAGGACAGCAGAAGAGATAACACAGCCTCACTTCATTAGTGCAGGGCAGCACAGGAGATAACACAGCCTCACTTCATTAGTGCAGGGCAGCACAGGAGATAACACGGCTTCACTTCATTAGTGCAGCAGAGGAGACAACACAGCTTCACTTCATTAGTGCAGGGCAGCACAGGAGATAACACAGCTTTACCTTATTAGTGCAGGGCAGCACAGGAGACAACACAGCTTCACTTCATTAGTGCACCTCGTTGTGACGTCAGATGCCAGAACACTGGTGGTGTAAGATGGATGTCTCAACACCTGTCAGGGTGCCAAGAATCAGAACGAGACGAGAAGTGCAAAAATAATCACACCTTTATTAATAGCAAAAATAATAAAAAGTCCACAAGACAAATAACAAGCCAGGAATCAAAACCAGAGCTGGTAGTCAGACGAGCTGAATCAGGAGCCAAAGCGAATAGTCAGACGAGCCAAGTCAGGAGCCAAAGCGAGTAGTCAGATGAGCCAGAATCAGGAACAAGGAGAACAGCAGAGTCAGGAACAAGCCAGGGATCAGGAACCAGGAGGGACGTCAGACAGCCAGGTAATACACAGGAACTCTCACAAACAGGTCTGAGACAACGCAAGGGCAAAGCATACTGAACAGAGGCCCTTTAAATAATAAGTGATGAAATCACAATTCTGAGACTGCATCCTGTCTCACACTGATAATGTACACCAGTCTGGTCATAAAAGGAAGTGCAGGAAATGAGCAGCATCACACAGTATGCACCAGGGTCAGCAAGAGAGGTGAGTAAAATGGCTGCCAGCAGCACATGGCAAACAGAGCAGGGAAAAAACCCTGACAACACCATGTGGCAGCTTAAATAAGCAGCTTTTTATCTTGTGAATATATTGTTACCTTTTGCCTGATGAAACGACCATTGTATTAGGTCGAGAAACGCGTTGCAAACATTAAAAACTTTGTTTTTATTTCACTTCCACAGACGTGTCTGTTCTTTTTACAAGTTTTATCCTGATCACAGCATTAGTGATTCCTTAATACAGCTAGATACAGAGTTCTATGTATCTAACATTTTAACGTTTTTGGGGAAAATGTTTTAAAGATGTGCTTATTTCCTACACAGACCAGACAGCTATAAACGCTTTTTTACTATTCCTTAATTCCTTAATACAGCCTATTGTCAACATTCTAACCGTTTGGATACAGTCTTTCAAGTCTCGCTTTGATACTGGGAAAGTATCCAGTAAGCTGACTACTGCAAGTGTCAGCCTGCTCGTTTGCACCTGTATTCACAATTGCCATCAAAAATTGTGAGCTTTATTTCACTATTTGCTTGTTCCAATACCTTACAGATTTCACTATGAAGCACCCCTTTTCTCTTTGATACAGCTGGAAAAAAGTCCTTGCACATGACTCCATGTGGGTGAATATTGGATACTTGGATAAAGTGCATGGTTTGGAGATGCCAGCCGGCTTGTACCAATACAGAGGGGTGAGATTGTTGATGCACATTACACAGAAGCATTACACCCTTGCTGGAATACTCTAAACATAGCAGTGAGGTGGATATATACCTTTTTATACCGTGGCAGGCATAGCTACGATATCTGGTATTGACTTTCATATACAGTATGTATTGACATCCTGCTTTCTTATTCAACTAAGTGGTGCTGGGTTGATACCCTTAAAGGGACACTAAACCCAAAAAATGTCTTTCATGATTGAAGTAGAGAATACAATTATAAACAACATTCCAATTTACTTCTATTATCTAATTTGCTTAATTCTTTATATATCTTTTGTTGAAGAAATTGCAATGCATATGGGTGAGCCAATCACATGAGGCATCTATGTGCAGCAACCAATCAGCAGCTACTGAGCCTATCTAGATATGCTTTTCAGCCAAGTATATCAAGAGAACGAAGCAAGTTAGATAATAAAAGTAAATTAGAAAGTTGTTTAAAATTGCATGCTCCTTCTATATCATGAAAGAAAAAATTTGGGTTTCATGTCCCTTTAAGAGCCGCATTAGTATCAGCAACACAGAATGTTGATATCCCCTGGTGTGTTACATCACGGACCTATAATAGGTTTTAATTGCAGGAGCTGTTCCTTGGAATTGGCTGATAACCAGTAACAAATACCATATACCTGATAAAAGAACTTTCTTTTAGTAATATTGGTATAGCATTGTATTTAATATACAGTGATTGAGACTCCAATTTCTTTGCACCTTGCACACAGATAGTTACATTTAGCTCTTATAAACTTAGCATGATCATGATGATATATTATTCATTTGAGCACGTTATTTCTGATGTCTGGGTTTTTATTTAGACTGAGGACACTCAGATGTGAAGTGTTTTAAGGATATTTGTAGTGTGAACCATATGGTGGATCTTGAGACTAATAAACATTTTTTCTTTATTCTTATTGAGTGAGGAGAGTTTATTTTCTTATATATATTTATTAGATAGGTGTGAACCAGAGACTATTTACTCCTGTGTACTCTTAATCATTACTCTAGCAAATACATTTGGTACAAATTGGATGGTGCACCTACTTTAATATATTAATGTTTTATATACATTAATATATTATTATATTAATGTATATAAATAAATATATGTAATAAATATATATAATATATATATTATATTTTCAATTTGAGTCATTTGAAAATCACTTACATTTCTAGAAATTATAAATTATTTTATATTTATTTATAAATATAAGTATTTATTTTAGATTTTATTTGAAAATAATGTGTCATCTGTAATTTTATCACTGTTAGTGCTTTCGGAACCTACCATTTATCCATTTTGATTGAGGTTATTGTCTCCATGTCTACACAAAAGTTGGAGCTATTCTTCCATGATAGAACAATACTTTGTGCTCTATAAACTGCAAAAAGTCCCATCCAATTAAAAACAAAAAAAAATCAAGAGGCTGAATTTTTAGCACATAGTGATATGTGGAAAAAAACAAAAGCTGTAGTCTCAAAAGCCATATTTATAACAATGCTCTATTTCATTTTTAAGTAATTAATGTTAATGACTTTGTGCATTGCACCTATTCTTATTAAAGGGACATTAAACTCAAAATATGCATAGCGAATCAACTTTGCAGTGCCTTTGCATTATTTATTTTATGAGCATTTTCTGTAACCTAAATCTGAAAATGTAATTTTTTCCACTGCTTTCAGAAAGACTAAAGACAGAGCATTCCATGAAATTCAGAGTTCTGAACCTCCTCTAAACTGCACAGGTATCGCTAGATAAGTGCAAGAGCTACTTTATATCTGTTCCTATTGGTCACAGCAATGAAGATAAGATAAACACTCAAAAGAATTTTCAAGGACTGTATCCCTGGATTTTAATCTGAGTTTGGTTCTGACGTCTTTCTGTTCTACCTACTCCATCACTGAAACCAATGTATCTGATTTAACTGTCATCTGAAGAGAAAACAAAGAACCATTTAACATGTGTTAATAGGCAGAAATGCAGAAAAGAGGACACTTTGCACTAAGTATTATTTTAAAAAATACTATGTAGCATTTATTGGAGGCAGAAAAGAAAAAAGAGACACACTGAACTGAGAATGAACACCTGGAAAATGTCCTTGTATGTTCACCATGCAGGAACCACTTAGGGGCAATTTTGTTTGCATCCAGCATGGTCCAGTTGCATCCCTCAAGGGCGTGTGATCAAGGATTCCATGTCTGGTTTCCCCTTCTTACTCGTAGGATGAACCCAGAGTTATTTGCATACAAAAATATAAAATAGGGACACAGGCTAAACTAAGAATTCTCAGTTGAGAGCATTCCTCTATTTTTTATTTTGTGCTTCCTTGGAGGAGTCCCATTAGACTCAACTTTCACTATGACACTGCTATATTTGGGGATAATAATCATTGACTATGACTTCTCCTACTCATGCTTGACAAACCCATTCTAATTATCGCTGTAGGTGGTCAACCTCTTAAAGCGTCATTAAAGTGAAAATTAAACTTTCATGGCGAGAATACTGTTGTTTAAAAAAAATCCAGTTTACTCATATTTTCATATTACCTCAAACTTAGATCACTTTCATGAAGTAAATATGATATTTTATATATATATATATATATATATATATATGATATTTTAATGTCTTGTCATTGCTTTGTGATGTTCTAGCCTTCTTAAACGTATTAGTTTACTAATGGCCTAACTTCAACCTCCTCCAAATTCTGTTGTCTGTTCATTTTAACATATCTCCTCCTGACCTGGGCAGAATCAGAGTGCTCAACTGGCCTTTTTTACTGTCTGTGATCCTGTCATTAGCTAACTTAGTGGACCCAGTAGACTGCTCTGCACTATAAATGTAACACTTTTATGGGATAGCATAGCAAGGCAGTTACTATTATTATAATAGTATATGTTCGCACTTCTTAAGTGAGCATTTTATGTGAGGTAATTAGCAACAGAATTATACAAGAATTAGGACAATGATTGAACAAAGTACAAGACACAAGGCAAGTGCTGCTGTAATACTGTGTTTTCATGCTTGTTTCCCTTTTTGTAAAATGCTTCACATCTTCATATTCCTTTTTGCTACCTCTTGTCTCAATAACAAACTGTATCATTCATTTTCTCCTTCCCCCTCACCACCTGCTTTATTCATTGGCCCATCTCTTTTATCCTCATCTCACTTTTGCTCTCATGAGCTTCACACATTCCTTAACTCTCTTACTCTTCCCTGCACCACATCCCAAAGACACTCTCAGTACTGCAAATCGCAAATCTATATCTCATCTTATGTTACTCTTCTTGCTCATAGTAGCTGTTGTTGATAAATCTCCCAATCCTGGCCTCCCCACAATTTCCTTATCTCCCCCACCCACATATGTCCTTCCATAGACCTAGAAACCAGAACTCTAGAAACCTTACTCAAATTCTTTGTGTATCCAAAGCCAACAGCCCATTCACTTGTGCACTCTGGAACTCTCATTCTGTTTGCAACAAGTTCGCTTCTATTCATGACCTCTTTTACACCCACTCCCTCAACCTTCTGGCTCTCACAGAAACCTGGCTCTCTCCCTCAGACTGCCTCCCCTGCTGCATTGTCCCATGAGGGCCTCCACGTCAGTCACACCCCACGGCCTGGAAACAGAAAGGAGGTGGTGTAGGTATTTTACTTTCTTCTCATTGCAATTTACAACAAACACAACCCATCTCTTCTCTCACATTTTCTTGCTTTGAAAGCCACTTGATTTGCTTATTCTCTCTTCTGTATATGTGGTGTGGTTATATATCTCTATCCAGGCTCCCCAACTCTCTTTATTTATCATTTTGCTGCCTGGCTAACTTATTTCCTCTCCTTGGACACCCCTGCCCTCATTCTTGGGGATTTCAACATTCCTGTTGATAATTCTACTGTCAAGAAACCCACCAACATCTGCGCTCAGTACTAACTCCCTTATACGTATAGTGTGCATATACATCCCATATAACAAGTCACTGCGCATCACTCATGAGCATTCATAAGCGATAAAATTAATGTGAACTGCATACTCACATGGGAGCAGTCTCCCATATGTCCTTACTAGATCTGTGAGTGATACAATTTATCCTCCACAGAGATCCGTACTACTTCTGACATGAACGATAGCAGAGCTGCTATACCCACTTGTGGTGTTTGAATCGTGGTGAAACCCTCCCGGTGATGATGTCACACGTCAAGTCCTCTTCCTCCTGTGCTAGATTCCCTCTTCTTCCTGTACTAGGTTTGTTTAGTCTGTTATGTTTTGTATTTTATCACAAATCCTTGTCATTGTACACCCCTATCTCTGTACCCCAACCCCACATGACCAATGTCTTGGGTTCACACTTTCACTCCTCACATCCAGTCTTTGGCCAGTTCCTGCTGCTTCCACCTTAACAACATCTCCAAAATTCGCCACTCCCTCACATAAGCCATAACTAAGATTTGAACACACTCTGTCAGCATTTCCCATCTTGATTATTGCAACTCCATCCACTCTGGTCTCCCTGCAACCGTCTATCTTCTTTACAATTCATAATGAATGCCTCTGCCAGGCTGATCTTCCTTACACATTATTCCTCATCTGTGGCACCTCTCTGCCAATCCCTTCATTGGCTTCCTCTAGCCTCCAGAATAAAACACAAAATCCTGACTTTGACATTCAAGGCCCTCAATAACACTGCTCCCCCTATATATCAGACCTTGTCTCCAGATACTATACCTTCCGTCCCCTTCGCTCTGCTCACAACCTCCTCTCTTGTTACCTACTAACATTCCCATCTACAGCACGTCTCCAGAATGGCCCCTATTTTGGGGAACTCTCTGCTTCGCTCCACAAGACTCTCCCCTAGTTTTCAAAGTTTCAAGCATTCTACTGTTCAGGGATGCATTCAATATACACTAAAAAATTTTACCTCAGTTTCTCTCCTCCTCCTTTGTCATTCCCTTGAACCCCCTTAACATATAAGCCTATGTGTTCATAGATCACATTCATGAGACCTTATTTACAACAGGGCAGGTCCCTCTAAGCATTTATCTAATATAAATGCTACCTTTATATTATACTTAGTTTATAGTGCTGCAGAATCTGTTTGGCACAAATAAATAATAATAATAACTGAAGTAATCTAATCATGCATGTGTCTTGAGCTATATATGTATAATATGTTTGCAACTATTGCCGCTACGTGTATTTTTGGTAAGTAGACACATAAGCATTGAGACTCTCCTGTGACAAATTCAGCCTTATTTCTTTTACGTATATTACATACTTTTGTCCCGACTCTACAGCACTTATGTTTCCCAAAGCAGCTCTGCTTGCACTTAAGCATCAATGTATATCTATGCAGAATTTGCTTTAATGAGATCTCCAGGCTGGGTGGCTTCCAACTTTCTTCTGGACATCAACTGGACAGAAATTTTGCTAACTCATCTCAGTGAGGTTCCCAAGAGAAGTCTGTTTGTGGCTATGCATCAGGCATACCATTAGAAGAGGAAATGAGCCCAGTGAACACTTTAAATTATCCGTGTTACTGTTCGTGACACTAGATTCTAGTCTGCTACTTTAATTTCCCCTCTCAGCTCAGGTGGGCCATTCCCACCTACTTTACTTTAGACAAATCATTCATGTTGTGACTGCTTCCATAAATAACGTTCATGAAGACATCATTGCCAGGGGTACATCCTCCTATCTATCCTGTTAAAACATATATAGAAATCCTAATGCCATATTCTGCACCTAAATATCAGCCACCTAGCCACATCTAAAACCCCACTATATTACACTCTCTCTGTTATGTTTGCTTAAATCCAAGTGACTGTCACACAAATTCAGGGCCGAATTTACATGTTTAGTACCAAAAGAAACAGGTTACTTAAGCATGCCATATTTGTCATGTTTGACCATGAGATGTTGTCACTAACCTATGAGCTTAATACCATTGTTTTTTATTCATGTATCAGCCAATCATTGCACAGGCTGATTCACTATACAAGAAGGATCCAGTTATTTTTATACCCCACTGAGATTATCCAGAATAGGTCTGCGGTAAATATGGTTTTTTTTTGAGAATTTTTTTCCCTGTATTTAATTTCTGAATTGTCCATTTGGATTGTTTTCGGTTAACATATTTCAGCTCCCATTGGTGAATGGAACATGTGCTGTGAGATTTCACTTTGAGTTGTTAAAGGGACATTAAAATCTTGGTTTTTTTTTTAATACTTCTAATGCGTTTATACTTGTGGGCTATGTTCTAATCTACCAACAGAACTTAGAGGGTTTTATCCCTAGGCCCTAACTGCCCTACTTTTGATCTTGAGACAATAGTAATTTTACAACTGTGATGTGTGGATTTTTTTTCCTCCATATGTTTGTGTATGCAGTGTGTGTATGTAGTGTGCATGTATACAGTGTGTATAGAGTGCATGTAGTGTGTGTATGTAGTATGTATGTATACAGTGTGTAAAGAGTGCATGTAGTGTGTGTATGTAGTGTGTATGTATACAGTGTGTATAAAGTGTATGCAGTGTGTGTATGTAGTGTGTATGTATACAGTGTGTATAGAGTGTATGCAGTGTGTGTATGTAGTGTGTATGTATACAGTGTGTATAGAGTGTATACAGTGTGTGTATGTAGTGTGTATGTATACAGCATGTATAGAGTGTATGCAGTGTGTGTATGTAGTGTGTATGTATACAGTGTGTATAGAGTGTATGTAGTGTGTATGTATACAGTGTGTATAGAGTGTATGCAGTGTGTGTATGTAGTGTGTATGTATACAGTGTGTATAGAGTGTATGTAGTGTGTATGTATACAGTGTGTATAGAGTGTATGTAGTGTGTATGTATACAGTGTGTATAGAGTGTATGCAGTGTGTGTATGTAGTGTGTATGTATACAGTGTGTATAGAGTGTATGCAGTGTGTGTATGTAGTGTGTATGTATACAGTGTGTATAGAGTGTATGTAGTGTGTATGTATACAGTGTGTATAGAGTGTATGCAGTGTGTGTATGTAGTGTGTATGTATACAGTGTGTATAGAGTGTATGCAGTGTGTGTATGTAGTGTGTATGTATACAGTGTGTATATAGTGTATGCAGTGTGTATATGTAGTGTGTATGTATACAGTGTGTATAGAGTGTATGCAGTGTGTGTATGTAGTGTGTATGTATACAGTGTGTATAAAGTGTATGCAGTGTGTGTATGTAGTGTGTATGTATACAATGTGTATAGAGAGTATGTAGTGTGTATGTATACAGTGTGTATAGAGTGTATGCAGTGTGTTTGCTGTCTGGCTACTATTAACTGGAATCACTGTAACAAATAGGTGCTTGGACTCTGTGTGAAGGCGAATGATTTTAGATATAACTAATATCCTTTTCTCTTTTATATAGGTTTAAATAAACATTTTTCATTATACAATAGAGCTTTTTATATGCAATATTGAACTGTTTTGCTTTTAATGTCCCTTAAAGCAGGGACGGCCAAATAGCAGCTCATGAGCCACATGCTGACCTCTGCCACTGTTTTGTGGCCCCAGTGAAAAGCTAAACTAAAAATTGTGACTTCTGATGGGTGGGCAAGCAAGTTGGTAACAACACAAAAGACCCCTCTGGAGGGGACAACAGCAGATAGGTACCCTGATTCATTAAATATGGTTCTGTGACTCTGGATGTTTTAAGGAAATATAATTTGTGGGTGAAATAATCATATATCTCTAATATATTGGTGTGTGGCCCTCATGTGTTAGAAAGGCGCTACATGGCAGGAAATAGTGCCACCATCTATTGCTCTTGCAAATAGATAACATTTTTGCTAAACTGCTGCTATATAGTGCTCCAGACACATGCACGCTCCTGAGCTTACATCCCTGCTTGCTAACAAAAAATACAAAGAGATCCAAGAGAATCTGATAATAGTGGTAAATTAGAAAGTTGTCATGAAAGATTCGGAAAGAGTGTCCTATATTGGCCAATCAAGTAGTAGGCCATCGGCCAGATTACGAGTTTTGCGTTATGAGCGGTTCAGTGCTAACTTGCAAGTTATTTCCACCGCTCACCTCTCTATAGCGCTGCTATTACAGGTTTGCAAAAACGTTGAGCTCCATACCGCACCCAAATACCAGCGTTGCTTTGAGCTGGTTTTACGCGCTCGTGCACGATTTCTCCATA
Source organism: Bombina bombina (assembly GCF_027579735.1). Lineage (NCBI taxonomy): Eukaryota > Metazoa > Chordata > Amphibia > Anura > Bombinatoridae > Bombina > Bombina bombina. Next base: position 950,142,247 of record NC_069499.1, read on the forward strand.
GACATCAATGGGGAGAGCCGGCTAAAAAAAGCCTAACACCTGCAATAAAGGAGCTAAAGCTCTGTAACGCAGCCCCATTGATTCCTATGGGGAAATAAAAATTATGTTGACACCTAACACCCTAACATAAACCCTGAGTCTAAACACCCCTAATCTGCCGCCCCCGACATCGCCAACACCTATATTACACTTATTAACCCCCTAATCTGCCACCCCCGCCGTCGCCGCCATCACTTATTAACCCCTAATCTGCTGCCCCCAATGTTGTCGCTACCTACATAATTTATTAACCCCTAATCTGCTGACCCCGACATCGCCGACACCTACATTACACTTATTAACCCCTAATCTGCCGCCCCCGACATCGCCGACACCTACCTACACTTATTAACCCCTAATCTGCTGCCCCCAATGTCGATGCTACCTACATTACACTTATTAACCCCTAATCTGCTGCCCCAATGTCGTTGCTACCTACCTACACTTATTAACCCCTAATATGCCGCCCGCAACGTCGCCGCCACTATACTAAAGTTATTAACCCCTAAACCTAACCCTAAGTCTAACCCTAACCCTAACACCACTAACTTTAATATAATTAAAATAAATCTAAATAAAAATTACAATTAATACCTAAATAATTCCTATTTAAAACTAAATACTTACCTATAAAAGAAAACATAACCTAGCTACAATATAACTAATAGTTACATTGTAGCTATCTTAGGTTTTATTTTTATTTCACAGCTAAATTTGTATTTATGTTAACTAGGTAGATTAGTTAGTAAATAGTTATTAACTATTTACTAACTATCTAGTTAAAATAAAACTTTAAGGGACGTCATCCAAGATGGCGTCCCTTGAATTCTGATTGGCTGATAGAATTCTATCAGACAATCTGAATTAAAGGTAAAAAAATCCTTGGATGACGTCCCTTAAATGAACCTTCATTCTTCAGTAGACGTCAACAGAAGAGGATGCTCCACGTCGGATGTCTTGAAGATGGAGCCGCTCCACGTCGGAAGGATGAAGATAGAAGTTGCCGTCTGCATAAAGACTTCTGCCCGTCTGGAGGACCACTTCTTGCCGCTTGGATGAAGACTTCTCCCGGCTTCGTTGAGGACTTCTGCCTGCTTGGATGAAGACTTCTCCCGGCTTGATGAGGATGGATGTCAGGTCTTCAAAAACTGTAAGTGGATCTTCAGGGGTTAGTGTTAGGTTTTTTAAGGGTTTATTGGGTGGGTTTTATTTTTAGCTTAGGGTTTGGGGAGCTTAGGTTTTTTAGATAGGATTTTATTTGGGGGGGTTGGTTGTGTGGGTGGTGGGTTTTACTGTTGGTGGTTGTTTGTATTTTTTTTTAAAGGTAAAAGAGCTGATTTCTTTGGGGCAATGCCCCGCAAAAGTCCCTTTTAAGGGCTATTGGCAGTTTAGTTTAGGCTAGGGGTTTTTTATTTTGGGGGGGCTTTTTTATTTTGATAGTGCTATTAGATTAGGTGTAATTAGTTTAAATATTTGATAATTTCTTTTTTATTTTGTGTAATTTAGTGTTTATTTTTTTTGTAATTTAGTTAATTGTATTTAATTAATGTAATTGATTTAATTGTAGTGTAATGTTAGGTGTTAGTGTAAGACAGGCTAGGTTTTATTTTACAGGTAACTTTGTATTTATTTTAACTAGATAATTAGTAAATAGTTAATAAATATTGCCTAACTAATCTACCTAGTTAAAATAAATACTGTACAAATCTAGCTGTGAAATAAAAATAAAACCTAAGATAGCTACAATGCAACTATTAGTTATATTGTAGCTATCTTAGGGTTTATTTTACAGGTAAGTAGGTATTTAGTTTTAAATAGGAATTATTTAGTTAATGATAGTAATTTTTATTTAGATTTATTTTAATTATATTAAAGTTAGGGGTGTTAGGGTTAGACTTAGGGTTAGGTTTAGGGGTTAATAACTTTACTATAGTGGTGGCGGTGACATTGGGGGTGGCAGATTAGGGGTTAATAATATTTAACTAGTGTTTGCGAAGTGGGAGTACGGCGGTTTAGGGGTTAATATGTTTATTATAGTGGCGGCGATGTCGGGAGTGGTAGATTAGGGGTTAATAATTTTATTTTAGTGTTTGCGATGCGGGAGGGCCTCGGTTTAGGGGTTAATAGGTAGTTTATGGGTGTTAGTGTACTTTGTAACACATTAGTTATCAGTTTTATGCTACAGATTTCTAACGTGAAACCCCTAACTACTGACTTTCAGTTTGCTGTACGGATCTTGATGGTATAGGCTGTATCGCTCACTTTTTGGCCGGACAGGCAAACTCGTAATTCCGGAGCTGTGGAAGTCCCATTGAAAAAGGTGCAGTAGTTACGTTGCGTTACGGCCAAACAAGTGTGCGGTACAGTTATACCTGCAAGACTCTTAATACCAGCAGTAGTGAAAAAGCAGAGTTATGAGGCTTTTTCACTCATAACGCAAAACTCGTAATCTAGCCGCATAGTATTTGATTTTAAAAGTGCACCAGCTCTTGTGAGTAGATTAACCATTACATTAATTGTATACTCACCTTGTTGGCAGTTAGATGTTTACATCTCCACCTGTTAGTGTTCTAGGGCTTTATAATTTACTAAGACTGGAATACTAACACTAATGCTAGATAAATATTGGCAAAAGAGAAGAGCATTTAGTATAGCTCCATATTTTACCTTATACACCAGTTAAATATAGAATAAAGGCTTTTGATAATGTTCCTTTAGGAACAAGCCTTCATATTTCAAATGGTTAAGCATTTGTTTAATATTTGCTTAGTGTGCAAATGGATTCATTTATCTCACCCCAGATACTTCTCCTTGTTCCAGGGCTGCTGACACATTTTAAATAATGTCATCAGTTTAACACAATATTAAATCAAAACTGCCTTTCTCATTCTCCTTTTCTGTAAGCAGCTCTGTTTTGCAAAGTATCTGATTGAATCTGAGGCAGCTTCCTCCCCAGATTTACTTAAATGCTACAGATTTTTTTTCTATTTCTTTTTTTTTCTTTAATTACTGAACGGGTAACTTAATTTGCTCTTGATGGACTTGGTAATTAGGATTATTGCAAAGTTGGAAGGGCATGGGGACACTTCACAATGATACCCACAGATTCTATTCTCTATTCATCTAAAGGAATTTGCAAAAAAATGAATGTTTTTCAATTAATTAAGCTTGAAAGTCTTCAATGAAGTTAACAAGCAAGTCCTCTAAATAAGGGAAATTGACTGTCTTCATCAAGTAAGAATGAATCATTATTAATCAGCTACACTGCGGTTTAGTAAATGGACAAAGCTTTACATCAGAAAGGGCCCCCTGATCTAAACCTAAATTCTCACTGATCCTCGCAGGGGCTTCCCTGGTGGAATAATCGTAAAAAGGGACAGTATCTGCTAGGTTATAACTATTTTAAGTGTTTTGAGAAAAGCTCACCACCTTTAAGTTTGCGAGAAAAAAACTGTGAGATCTGTAGTGTGAAAATATTTACAGAATTACGGTGGGATTAGAGAGACAATTTCCTATAAACCCATGTTCAGCCCATTTCACAGAAAAAAAACAACAATTACGCTTTGTAATTTCTGCGATTTTTTTGCTCATCCAGTACACTTAAATTATAATTTACACTGTACTTATTTAATACAATTTATTCCTGTGTAATTTACATACAAATTCAACGTTTTTGATAAAATACGACTTTAGGTGAAGAATTTTTGATGCCCCTTAATAATACATTTTTTTCCTGAGTATTTTTGTGTGAATGGTTCAGTTATCCATTCTGTAAGAGATTTAAAATAGACATTTTATTGTGCACATAACATATGAAAATGCAGTATACGCCCCCCTTAGCGGGACACCTTTTTTTAGGATTTTATAGTGGCTTTAGGTCATTCCGGCAGGGAAATCGAAGTACTGGTGAGCATTCTTAAATAATCTCACCAGCCCAGAGACCTTTAAATCATTGGGCCCTAAGTGACAACAATTGTTGTTGTACAAGAGATTTCTTTAGTGAATATCCAGTCTGGGGGTTCTTGTAGGAAAATACTCAGAGTTGCAATTTTTAAACCAAATGAACACATTTGTGATTCATTTTATCTCAATTTGTGATTGCTAGAGCTGAGCATTCATATTCTCAGTAAATGAAGGTAAATATCTTCACTTGCTATTTTTCACTGGTGAATATTTTTTTCCTTTGCACATTTGCAGGTGATGATCCAACTTTACAAATATGCCCAAAACCTTCCATTAGCAGTATATGTGCACGAGTATATAAATATATGTTATGCAAAAATCAGGAAATCTGAACTACTACATGCTAGAAGAAAAAAATGCTGAGAGCATTTTAATGAGGTCCCAAAACATTTAATTTTTTTATACAGTATTTCACTTGTTCCTTACATATGCAAGGAACATATTAGATGTAATATGGCCATTTATCAGAATGTATCACTTGGCTATATTTCTGTTATTGGTTGCCCTAGTGCTCTTTTACATTGTTTAAAGTTATCCCTGCTGATATACAGATATGCCAAATATGAAAAGGCTCAGAACAGAAATAGAACTTTTTTTTGTATTTGGAGTCTTGAATTCCTGTATTGTTATTTGTCTACCTAAGTTCTTCATGTCCTCATCATAGTTTTTAGTTAACAGTGTCATAGTGAATGATCAGAACATGATTGATATAACTTAAAGGAACATTAAACCCCAAATTTTTCTTTCATGATTCAGACAGATAATAAAATTTTAAACAACATTCTAATTTACTTCTATTATCTAATTTGCTTCTTTCTTTACATATCCGTTGTTGAAGAAATAGCAATGCACATATGTCAGCCAATCACACGAGGCATCTATGTGCAGCTACCAATCAGCAGCTACTGAGCCTATCTAGATATGCTTTTTAGGAAAGAATATCAAGAGCATTAAGCAAATTAGATAATAGAAGTAAATTAGAAAGTTGTTTAAAATTGTATTCTCTGTCTGAATCATGAAAGAACATTTTTGGGTTTAATGTCCCTTTAATATCAATGATTATAAATGTGATAAATAGAGTAGAATACAGAGATTCCGCCATTTTGAACATGTTAAAGGAACAATAAACACAGTAAACATTTCTGTTGTCTTGCTATAGAATAACATATCAGTCAATTCTAAACATGTTTTAAAATAAATAAACCTCTTGTTTGTTGCAATTATTTTTCAATTGCCAAATTCCACCCACCACCTCATTTTGGGGAAGCCAATCTAGGCTTGAGTATGCAGCTGACAAGTGTATGCTGTCGGCATTTATCGATATGCGGCGGACATGACACGCTACATCATATCATGTCCGTCCGCACTATAATAATGTTTATATAAAGTTTATTGCTTTGCAATTTTAGCTTTACTATTAATTTAGGAAAAAGATAGTGCCACAGCATTGAAATATCACATATATGCAGATGCATATAATCTAAGGAGACCCTCTATCCTTAGATAAAATACTATGGACAAAAAAATGGTATTCTCAAACACCTATCTAAACAGGTGCTGGGAAAAGCATGCACTGCGCTTCAGAATGAAGCTAAATATATGTGTAGTATCAGTGTATAATTACCAAATTGGGATAAGTTTTGTATAATGGTCAGTACAAAAGTTTTAATATATCACATCTATGTTAAAAAGAACTGTTAAAAAACACACATATCACATCTAAACACAAAATAGACAAAAATGGACAATCACATATGATCATATAAAAAGCACTGTCGCGTAAATGGTTAAAAGCACATAAATGAATAAATACATACGGCTAGATTACGAGTCTTGCGTTATGAGTAAAAAAGCAGCGTTAAGGCTCATAACGCTGCTTTTTTACTACCGCTGCTATTACGAGTCTTGCCGATTTAAGGGCACCGCACACTTTTTTGGCCTTACCGCAAATCAACTTGCGTATAGTCTATTTTCAATAGGACATCCATAGCGCCGGTATTACAAGCTTGTCCTGGGAGGCCAAAACGTGAGCGGTACACCCTATACCGTCAAGATTCTTAACGCATTCTAAAGTCAGTGGTTATGAGTTTTACACTACAGAGCTGTAGCATAAAACTCATAACTAAAGTGCTAAAAAGTACACTAACACCCATAAACTACTTCTTAACCCCTAAACCGAGGCCCTCCCACATCGCAAACACTAAAATAAAATTATTAACCCCTAATCTGCCGCTCCCGACATCGCCGCCACTATAATAAACATATTAACCCCTAAACCGCCGCACTCCAGCATCGCAAACACTAACCCCTAATCTGCCGCCCCCAACGTCGCTGCCACTATACTAATTTTTTTAACTCCTAAACCTTAGTCTAACCCTAACACCCCCTAACTTAAATGTAATTAAAATAAATCTAATGAAAACCTACTATTAATAACTAAATAATTCCTATTTAAAACTAAATACTTACCTGTAAAATAAACCCTAAGCTAGCTACAATATAACTAATAGTTACATTGTAGCTAGCTTAGGGTTTATTTTTATTTTACAGGCAAGTTTGTATTTATTTTAACTAGGTAGAATAGTAAATAAATAGTTATTACCTATTTAATAACTACCTAGCTAAAATAAGTACAAATTGACCTGTAAAATAAAACCTAACCTGAGTTACACTAACACCTAACCCTACAATTAAATAAATGCCCTAAATTAAATACAATTAACTAAATTCAATACAATTAGCTAAATTACAAAAACAAACAAACACTAAATTACAGAAAGTAAAAAACAAATTACAAGATATTTAAACTAATTACACCTAATCTAATAGCCCTATCAAAATAAAAAAATCCCACCCAAAATAAAAAAACCTAGCCTAAACTAAACTAACAATAGCCCTTAAATGGCCTTTTGCGGGGCATTGCCCCAAAATAATCAGCTCTTTTACCTGTAAAATTTTTTACAAACAACCACTCCAAGAGTAAAACCCACCACCCACACAACCAACCCCCAAAATAAAAGCCTAACTAAAAAAACCTAAGCTCCCTATTGCCCTGAAAAGGGCATTTGGATGGGCATTGCCCTTAAATGGGCATTTAGCTCTATTGCAGCCCAAACCCCTAATCTAAATATAAAACCCACCCAATACACCCTTAAAAAATCCTAACACTAACCCCCGAAGATCCACTTACAGTTTTGAAGACCGGACATCCATCCTTAACGAAGCCGGGAGAAGTCTTCATCCAAGCAGGCAGAAGTGGTCCGATTGGCTGATAGAATACTATCAGCCAATCGGAATTAAGGTTGAAATAATCCTGTTTGCTGATGCAATCAGCCAATAGGATTGAACTTCAATCCTATTGGCTGATCCAATCAGCCAATAGGATTGAGCTCGCATTCTATTGGCTGTTCCAATCAGCCAATAGAATGTGAGCTCAATCCTATTGGCTGATTACATCAGCCAATAGGATTTTTTCAACCTTAATTCAGATTGGCTGATAAAATTCTATCAGCCAATTGGAATCTAAGGGACGCCATCTTGGGTGACGTCACTTAATGAGACATTCATTCTAAAAGAAGACTTTGTTGGTAGAGGATGCTCCGCGCCAGATGTCTTGAAGATGGAGCTGCTCTGTGCTGGATGGATGAAGATAGAAGATGCCGTCTGGATGAAGACTTCTGCCCGTCTGGAGGACCACTTATACCGGTTTGGATGAAGACTTCTCCCGGCTTCTTTGAGGACTTCTTGCCACTTCGATGAGGTCTTCTCCTGGCTGGATGGATGTAGGATCTTCAAAACTGCAAGTGGATCTTCAGGGGTTAGTGTTAGGTTTTTTAAGGGTTTATTGGGTGGGTTTTATTTTTAGGTTAGCATTTGGGCTGCAATAGAGCTAAATGCCCTTTTAAGGGCAATGCCCATTGAAATGCCCTTTTCAGGCCAATGGGTAGCTTAGGTTTTTTAGTTAGGGTTTTATTTGGGGGGTTGTTTGTATGAGTGGTGGGTTTTACTGTTGGGGGGGTGTTTGTATTTTTTTTCAGGTAAAAGATCTGATTTCTTTGGGGCAATGCCCCACAAAAGGACCTTTTAAGGGCTATTAGTAGTTTAGTTTAGGCTAGGGGTTGTTATTATTTTGGGTGGGCTTTTTTTTACTTTGCTAAGGCTATTAGATTAGGTGTTATTAGTTTAAAGATCTTGCAATTTGTTTTTTATTTTCTGTAATTTAGTGTTGTTGTTTTTTGTAATTTAGCTAATTGTATTGAATTTTGTTAATTGTATTTAATTTAGGGAATTTATTTAATTGTAGTGTAAGGTTAGGTGTTAGTGTAACTTAGGTTAGGTTTTATTTTATAGGTCAATTTGTATTTATTTTAGCTAGGTAGTTATTAAATAGTTAATAACTATATAGTAACTATTCTACCTAGTTAAAATAAATACAAACTTGCCTGTAAAATAAAAATAAACCCTAAGCTAGATACAATGTAACTATTAGTTATATTGTAGCTAGCTTAGGATTTATTTTACAGGTAAGTATTTAGTTTTAAATAGGAATTATTTAGGTAATGATAGTAGGTTTTCTTTAGATTTATTTTAATTATATTTAAGTTAGGGGGTGTTAGGGTTAGGGTTAGACTTAGGTTTAAGGGGTTAATAAATTTAGTATAGTGGCGGAATCGTTGGGGCGGCAGATTTGGGGTTAATAAATGAAGGTAGGTGGTGGCAATGTTAGGGGCTGCAGATTAGGGGTTAATAATATTTAACTAGTGTTTGCAATGCGGGAGCGCGGTGGTTTAGGGGTTAATATGTTTATTATAGTGGTGGCGATGTCCGGAGTGGCAGATTAGGGGTTAATAAGTATAATATAGGTTTAGGCGATGTCGGGGGCAGCAGATTAGGGGTTAATAAGTGTAAGATTAGGGGTGTTTAGACTCAGGGTTTATGTTAGGGTGTTAGGTGTAAACATAAAATGTGTTTCCCCATAGGAATCAATGGGGCTGCGTTACTGAGCTTTACGCTGCTTTTTTGCCGGCTATCCCCATTGATGTCTATTGGGAAATCATGCACTAGCACGTACAACCAGCTTACCACTGACTTAAGCAGTGCTGGTATTGGAGTGCGGTATGGAGCACAATTTTGCTCTACGCTCACTTCTTGCCTAATAACGCCGGGTTTGTAAAAACCTGTAATACCAGCGCTGTAGGAAAGTAAGCGGTGACAATAACATGCAAGTTAGCACCGCACCCCTCATAACGCAAAACTCGTAATCTTGTCTATAGAAAATAAACATAGAAATTAAATATAAGTGATAAAAAGTCCAATGCAATTCAAAGAAAGAAAAAGTCCATATATAATGCAATAGACATTGGAGAGTTGTTAGTGCAATAAGCGATGAGTAGACAGGTAAGTTGTTTGCCGGTTTCACTGGGTAGTGTCTTTTATGTGTCCCAGGAGAGATAAGGAAATCTGTTTGTCGTCTGTCACCCAGTTTCGTCTGCGGGTATCAAACAGTCTTAAGGCACAACTTTTAGTTTTCTTTCAGTGCGGTACACAGCCGTTCACATGCAACTACGGATGCCATGATGGGCCAAAAGAGCTGTAGGAAATAGAGCAACGCATTTCGGCTTTGGCAAGCCTTTCTCAAGCTCTATCCTCACAGTATCTCCTACGGCAATTTATACCCATCTTCTTAAAGGGATATTATCTTGTATAAAAAAAAAGACGTTAGACTAAGATACTTAGTGCCAAGAAGAATTATATTAAGGATTTTATGAAATAATTTATAAATATTTCATATATTAGTAAAAGTATGAAAAATATATAAATATTTCATATATAATTAAAAATATAAATTTGTAGTATTTAAAATTTGTTTAAAAATAATTTTATATAAATGGTGGAAATTAAAATTGGAGATTAGAAAATGGGACTAGTAAAGGAGAATAGTCATATAGAGGAGGTTATAAATTTGGTTTAGAAAATACTTTACAATAATAAAAAAAAGTTGTCATATTATACACAAAAAATCATGCCACAAATAAGTTAATAGAAATCATACATGTGAATAGATTAAATGTGCACCTGGTCACCTATAAACGGTACATAGACGACATTTTGATGATCTAGAATGGAAGTGAGAACAGCTTTGATGAATTATTTACATCTATGAATAATAATTCAAAAAATGTAAGATTAACTTGTGAAAAAAGCAATTACTTAATAATTTTTTTAGATTTAGAGATATTTGTTAAAGAGAATAAGCTACATTCAAGGATATATTTTAAACAAGTAGATGCTAATAATTATATTCACCAACAGAGCTGTCACCGCGACCTGTGGAAAAAGAATATCCCCAAGGGTCAATTTGTCAGAATAAAGAAAAATTGTAGTAACACCA